>NC_061122.1:127553896-127733296 GCF_002878395.1 Capsicum annuum | reverse complement strand
ATATTTGATCACAGAGAATGACAAGTTAGGGTTATGTCCACCTTGTCATTCTCTGTGATCAAATATTAATACACATATTGCTTCATTGTTATATTGTAACTATCATTTCAAATTTAAGCCAAAACCCCCCATTCAGGAACCTCTGACCAATAGTCCAGTAACAACTACAATACTTAGTAACACAGTATTCTCTGTGGGATTCAACACCCAACCCAGTTGGATTCTATATTTGTCAGTGACCGCTTACTCTCTCGTAAGAGAGGTGTAATTTGGGCATATCACTTATGCATGAATAACACCGGTGCACCCCATGGAAATACACTAGGAAGTATGAAACCCTTATCCAAAAGAACCTTAAGTTGCTCGTTGAGTTCCCTCTACGCTGACGGAGCTATTCTATTAGGAGGAATAGATATTGGACAAGTGTTCGAAACCAAATTAATACCAAAGTCAATCTCCCTCCAGAGGAACACCAGAAAGATCATCCATAAATAGCCCAGGAAACTCCTTCAACACCAGAATTGAATGAAAAAAGGAACTTTTGAGTTAAAATCTTAAACCTGGATCAAATGATAGAGACACCATTGAGAGATCAACTTCTGATCTCTAAGATATTTTATAAACCTTCCATTAGGAGCTAGGAAACCACCTCTATTCAATAACAAGATCGCTAGGGAGCCTAAAAATAACCTTATAGGTTAGACAGTCTAAGGATGCGTAGCACAAATTTAACCAATACAGCCCCAGAATAATATTAAAATCCACTATATCCGGTTCAAACAAATCCACCAAAGTTTCTTTACCACCAATAGATACCATACACTCCTTATATACTTTTTAGCAACCACAGAGTCACCTATTGAAGAAGAAATAGTAAAAGGATTTGAAATAACCTCAGGATCAAAACCACTATACACACCCATAAATAGGATCACATAAGTGAGAGTTGACACTAGATTAAATAAATAATAAATATTCAAAGAAAAGAGTTATAACCAGTCAGGATATCAGGTGATGCCTCAGATTTCTTCTGAGTAGAAAAAGTGTATAACCACTTATGAATTGGGTTGATACAAGAGGAACAAATAGATGCAAAAGCAAAAGCCCTGGGTGCAAGATCAGAAGATGAAACAATCGGGGCCTTGTTTACTCCTAAAGCACCCTTACCAACTCAAAAGTTTCTAAGCATATGGTATGGCTTACCATATTCGAAGCACCTGTACCTCTACTCATCATAGAAACCCCTATGTAACCGACCATAAAATCGATAAAGAGGGCATAATGAGGCCGACTAAGCCTCACTAACCTGATATTAAGCACTTTGTGCCCTGAAGTTATCACCACCTTGTTGAGGCCTATCACCCGACTGCTTCAGGTAAGGAGCACTAGTTGTAGAGAAAGAACCAGAACTCCCCTACTTTTTAGTTTACCACTTAGCACCATCCCAACAACCTTGTTCTTAACCACCCTACTTAGAGAACCTAAACTTCTTACCCTACTTATCCCCTACACCAGCCTGCATTCTCTTTTTCTCCTCCACCTATTGCATATAAACACTATCCTAGAAATATCCCTATCCTTGATTAGCAATGCAGTCTTGATTTCAAGGATGAAATCCTGAGATAGTTCCAAAGATAACTTTCTCATCCTGTCCCTCATATCAGTCACCATTTCTAGAGTATGCCTAGACAACTGGTGAAATTTCAAGGCATATTCCTTAATCGACATTTTTCCCTCTTTAAAATCAACAAATTCCTCTACTTTCACTTCCCACAAATCCAGAGTAAAGAAGCATACCAGATAAAAATTAGGAAAATCCTCCCAAAGAGAAGACTAATTAACCTTACCCCTCTCATACTCCCATTCCTTATACCATTGTAATACCATATCCTTAAGCTGGTAAGAGTAAAATTTAACCCTTCCACATTCGTGCCTAGCATCACCTTGACGATTTTCTCTGTCTCATCCAAGAAACCTGGAAGATCCTCCTCTACCTTCACACCAATAGAAGTATGAGGACTCATTCTTATATACTTGCCAACCCTTGTGGCCTTAGAAGATGGAACACCATATGCACCCTGTTTAGCCTAAGCAGCTACATACTTAGCAATCAAATAAATCGATTGACGAACCTCTACATTTATTACCTCACCCTGAGGAGGACTAGTAGTAACTGATGGATCTCTAGCAAAATTGAGGATGGGACCCCTAGATAGAGTATGAATCCCCTAAGTAGAGCGTGTCACTTCAACATTATCCCAGTTAGAACAGATGAGTTTCCTTGCATATCAGATCATCGGGGCTTGATCTATATGGAAAATAAAAGAAATTAGAGAAGATTCTAAGGATCAAAACCCAATCTTTAAAATAAAACACAAAAAAGAGAAACACTTCCTAAATGCCTCATAGCCTCTCTCTTATGAGTGTGGCGTGCTACACACCCTTAAAAGAGACAATACTCAACATAGATTTATGGACTCCCAACTGACCATGAACATAAAGTTTTGATAACAACTTAACATGACCCGAACCAGGGCCTTGTCGTAATGGGCATCACATGTCTAACCAATACCAAGGACCGCACCCGTTACCCAACCCAACTAACCTAACACATACCTTGAGTTAGATAAATCTAAGCATATAACAAGATAGCATATTAGGGAAACCTAAGACTATGGAATATGTCTATAACTGTGATCAATCCAAGCAAATCCAATCGTTGAATACCAAATTGATATCTAAAACTATAAACCAATATATATATCCTATACTGAATATGTTCCAATATAAATATACATATTATCAAATATAAAAAAGGATAAAACAATCATAAATTCAGTCCAACAATATTAGCCCCAATAACAATGCCAATACTAAGGTTGACACCACTATCAACACTGTCCATTACAACCCATACTTGTCACATAAGCCTCTAACCAAAAGAAAAATAATACCTGGTTGGGACATTCCCCCAACTATAGTGAAAACCAATATCCATAAAATAACAAAACTATGTAAAGATATCCATGATATAAAAGGAAACTTCTAGAATATAGAAGCCCACCACTTTAATACAATAGTTGTTCCATAATTTGATCACTAAGTAGGATTAGAATGGTTGGTTCCTGTATCGCATGGGGATACAGCCACCCGACGATAGGTTAGAGGGTGACCACTAGCATATACTCTAGATAAAGATAAAATAATGCAAACCTTTAAGACAAAGTAAACCAAACATATGCATACAAACCATATATATATATAACCATGCCGGGAAAAGGAACCGAGTTAAGCATATATTTAAAACTATTAACCTAGGTATGTGTAGCTTACCCATCCTAGAACCACCCACGAGCTACATAGGTCCATTTTAACCCCCCTAAATAGGCCTCGATGTATGTAGCCACATAAACTGGAGATACCATAGGAGTAGGGGATTCCCAAGTACTCTTCGCTCTCCATGATACTTATGAAGAAGTGTACTTAGAGGATTTATGTGTACCTCATAAGTATCATATAAAAGGTCACCATGTCCTATCCTCTTGTCGACAAATATGAGTTTTTAATGTTTGTCCATTGGACTCACACCTTCACGGTTAGCAATAACACCTAGCCATTATTGCCTAATTAAAACGATTACCAACCATCCAAACCATTATTCTATTTATTATTAACCAAGATTATTAGAAGTGGTATCGTTATACCGACTATAGCTCGCAAGCAATGTCCTTAGCCATTGTTTTGAAGAAGAAGGGATTCCCATGTACCCATAGGTTACATTATTAAATTGACTTAGGGGAATCTCATATAGCCCACAAGTGATTATTATTACGTTTACTTGGGGGATTTTAGTGTACCCTACAAGTCTTTTAATTAGACCAACCCTAACCACCAAGACCTTACCATTTAAAAATTCCAAATCCTTTAAACCATTAATACTATTTAGGGTTCCATTATAAAGTTATACCAAGCAATATTCCCATTAAAAGTCCATAAATAAAGTAAAAGCATTCTCATAGGCATTTTATTAAACATATTGGGGGCATAGTATTTTGCAAAACCAAAACCAAGAACCAATTAACCATTCCCATGCAACCAAATGTCTAAACCACCATTATAACATGAAAATCTATCATTAAAGCTTGGGAAAACCCTTACAAAGCATTTATAACCAAAACCCCTAATGTATACCCAAAAGCCATACAACAATTATGCCATGAAAACAATTCATAAAACATGCCTTTAGTTTGAACTAACATTGAGGTAGCAGTAACATACCTTATATTACGATGATGATGGAGAAAAATTGCTCGTACAAGCCCCAAATTGACCACCTTTAGAGAAACCCTAGCCTACCTTTACTTACGAGCCTTTAAGAGAATTGAGAGAGAGTTTAAGTATTTGATTACATGCAAATAGGTTAATGAAGATTCAAAAAGTATTTTATCTCATGGGGTCACAAGAACTTATAAGGGAAAATGTCCAGAATACCCCTACTTAAACTGCATAGAAAATCCCACGAGAGGGTACGACCACCCCTGCCCAACCAAACCCTAGGGTATAAGTGGTACCCTAAACTCATACCCTAGACCTCACTTTAGTCGTCCACGTTGTCCATCATATAACCATCCAAACCAAACTATATGCTAGCATATGACTTGTACCCTTGACCTGTACCTAACACAGAATTTAATCAATGGAGGTTTGACACTATTCAACATACGAGACAATAGTACAACTCGCACCATATCTTATAGCTCATGGTGAGCTACTCGTACTCACACCATAATCCAATCAACTGCACCGACCAACACTGGTCAGCATATAACAAAGACAATACCACCTGTATCCCATCATACGACTACCCTAGTCATATGATGTCTAAAAAATAGAAATTTAGGAAATTTTCTAAGGGTCAAAACCAAGGGTATTTCACCTAAGCCAACGACACTGGTAACTCAAAATTCATATTTTGAAGCTAATGAAACTAAGGAAATTCCTATACATTGATTGAATCACTGAATATTGACAAAAGTCACCATTGCACTTCTATAAATGTACAAAATAAATTTCTCCTAAATATCAATCTAAGCCTCAAGAACTATGCCACCCATATTCATACCTTAATAATAGAAAAATGCAATTATGGAAAGGGGTAAAATGATCAAACTAAACAATAATCTAAAAACTGAAGTAAGGGTCGTTACATAAATATTTTTTTACTATTTATTCTTGTATACACTATTACTCTTGATCTATTTTTTTCATCAAATGTGTATATACATGGAGATTAACCCAATTCTTTCACTGGCATTGTAACTCAGAAATTGTATTTGCAATCTGAAGCTTACATTCAGCATTAAAGGTCAAAAAATAGATCCTTAAAGGGATTGCAATTTGATATTTCAAATAGATTACATTCCATACTTTATTTTTTCATAATATATTTTAAATTTTGTAGTAAAAATTACTGCAACAAATGTTTTTTTTTATATTTTCATTTTAAAAATTAAAAGTAAAGAATAACTATAGAAACCTAAATTTATCTAGCATTTATATTATTTTTTATTTAATTATGTGGAATCCTGACAAATTTATAAAATGTGAAGAAGGGTACATAACTAAAATCATAGATAAATGAATCTAGTAGAAGAAGATCTATAGATAAATGAAACCCAATTTACTAGTAAAGAATCACCCTTGGGAGTAGACAAACATAACTGGCATAGAAAAATATTCTCAAGATAACTTTTACCATAGTGCACAATAAGTATATAAATATGAATAAGAGGATCTCAGATCAAATTAAGAAAAAGTTGGTTGATGGCACACTAAAATCATATATATAATAACAACATTTGAAGACACTACCTTGAGTTTAACAAGTATGGCATATAGCTAACCTCACTTATCACCTGAATCGATGTTTAATTGATCTCCTATGCTACCTTCCTGAGGACCTCCACGAGCACCCTAGGAACTATAGCAATGCCCCTACATACCACGTCTAGCTGGAGGCAGTATTTCCCTAATCGATGGAATGATCTGAGCTATATTTACCAATGCCACATGCCTGGGACACTCTCTAGACAAATGGATAAAGGCCCCACAATCAAACACGCCCTAAGTGTGGTATTAAATCAAAAAAATCTAGCTAACTCAAAATAACCACCTCAACTAAAATACCTGAAAGATGAACCTCTCAGTGTATAACCACTACTCTGGCCAAGAAGATCATTGTAGATAGACTGGACTTCATTACTAATATGAAGTACGGCATAAATCATGACAGGATCAGTCACAATTATGACACCCCTTCCATTTGTTGGACCTCCTTTTCAAAGTGATTCGCGATCACGGTCCAAGGTGTTACTATTGCGGTGCACCTAAAACCTAGTCACCATATTTTCAAAGTCCCAAAAATATGCTTGATCGGGTGCTCGAGATTCATTCAGAATCTCGTATATGCAAACAAACTATGTAACCACACCAAATTTGATATTCCAAACTCAATTACGCAATCAAATTTTCCATACAAGATCTTTTTGACCTAAGATGGGTCCCACACCCTTGTTTTATTTTCTCAACTTTTCGAGCCATAGATCAAAATGAACCCGAGTGTCTCAAGATCCAAACCAAGGGTCTACCTAGCCTAGAATCAAAATTCTAAAGATACTGACACTGTCAGAATTTGCATACATGGTCATCATAATAAAGTTTTGACCCGATGGCCATTTGGAACCAATGAATACTTCAAAATAATGAATTGGCTCTAAAAACTAAATAAAATGCTCAATAACAGAACTACTACCTCCAAAAAGTCATAAATTACTTGGGGCAAGTATAGAAAAGCTGTAACGGCAAAAGTAAGAGAAAATATAGAAAATGACCTTAAGGGTTATTACAATATCCATAACCAAAAGGGACTTTTGTCTGTAAAAGTTAAGGGTAGAAATATACGTAAAGTATCAAATAAGTGAGGATACTGGGTCTGCATCTCGCTCTCAATATCTTAAGTGAACTCGTCCATTGGGTGGTGCCTCTACTGAACCTTAACTATAGGAATCTCTCTAGTGTTTAACAACCTGACATCACTTGCCAAAATAAGCACCAACTCCTCCACAAAGGTCAAACACTCATCTAACTGAACTAAGTCCCATCTAAGCACATAAGAAGGATAAAGAATGTATCACCACAACATAGAGACATGGAAGACTTGATAAGTAGTTGAAATATATAGAGGTAAGGATAACTCAAAAGTTACCTTACTAACTACATGGAGAATCTCTAAAGGTCAAATATATCTATGGATAAGCTTTCCCTTCTTCCCAAACCTCATCACACCTTTAATGGGTGATACACAGAGGAATAAACACTCCAAATCTTAATGCATGAAACCTATGGTGAGAATAGACCTTCTGCCTACTTTAATGCTCTCAACCTATCCTAAATCACCCTGACTCCATCCAATGACTCCAGAAGCAAATCAATACCACAGGGCCTAATCTTGAAACTCTCAAACCAACCAACTATAGAATGACAACTCCAACCATATAAGGCCTCAAAAATTGATATCTCCATACTCGAATGATAATTGTTGTTATATGCAAACTCTGGCAAGGCTAAGTGTTTCTTTCACTGGACTCTAAATTCTATAACATAAGCTCAGAGCATGTCCTCAAGAACCTAAATAGTCCACTCAGAATTGCCATCTGTTTGTGGATGAAAGCTTATACTAAGATGTAACTGAGTTCCTAACTCCTCCTAAGATATTCTCCAAAAAATTAAAATGAACACAGAACCATGGTGCAAAATAATAAAAATGGACACACATTGTGAATAGACTATCTCTAAAGTATAGATATGGGAAAAACTCTCAGCACTGAAGGATATCTGAATAAGAATAAAATATGCTAACTTGGTCAAATGATCTACAATGACCCAAAACCATTAGAACCCTGGAAAATGAGAGGAAGACCACTCATATTTCCTCTATCAAATGGATAACCTCCAAGTCAAATGATGTGTGGTAAATTTCCCACTCATTGACATCCAAATTCATTCAAACTACTATTAAATTATGTAAATAAGGATATTCACATTTGAATGCACTAATTACTATAGTTTGCAGGTTTATAGGTGATGAATAGAAAATATGTGAAATGAGCTGAAAAGAGAACAAAAGGGCAAAGTTATTCCAAAAGCTAGAAAATACAGAGTAGTGATCAACCTTAGTTACTGCGATCGTGATTTTAGGGCTGAGATCAGTACTTGTTAAAGCCTGATGAAGGCTTGGAGGTGGAGATAGGCTCACTAGAATTGTAAGAGTCGTGATCACAATCAGCTACTGGCGATCGCAATGGTGGAAAATTCTTTCAGGCATCTTTCAAATAGAATTCAAGTTTTGTATGGTGTATGTTGTAATCCTTCTAGGTTTCCTGGACTGTAACGGACTAGGTCTGTCAGAATCAAACATAGGTAGCAAACAATAGAGTTCTAAAAAACTAAATATGATGCAGAAATAGTAAAAGAAACAAGGATTTTTATGTGGAAACCCAGTATCGGAAAAACCATGATTTCCCCTCACAAGCACTAATGAAATCTACTATAATCAACCTTTAAATTACTGTTTAGATTTTAGCCTAACTCTAAGCTCCTTGTACTAGTAGAAACTCTACTACAAATTCATTTTGGTATCTCTACCAATGACTCCCTCTATACTGATTAGCTCTAATAAGTCTCAAACTTAGGTAACTCTATTTAAGTTGTACCCTTAGAAAGAAAATACTACTCTTATAACAAGAGTAGTTCTATTTTAATTTATTACTCACTTAAGAACTATTATAATTTAAGCTCTCATAAAGCTAAGAACTTGAACAGTGTTGAAATGGGATTTTTGCAGCCTCTCTTCTCTCTTTGGATTTGCAAAAAACTAATTGTCTTAGAGGCATCTCTTTCTTTTTATAGATGGGTAATTCTAGGGATGGAATATCATTTGACTAGTTATCCAAGATGATACAAAATAAGACCTAAAAGTTTTTTACACAGAAGGAAAAACTGTTCAAATACCGCGTGCTAGATGCACAATACTTTGCACATCTAAGGACTTGGTCCCTCGTAGTTTAGTTGCTCATCATAAACACTAAATATAGCAATTTTCCCCCTTTTAGATGACATTAAACCAAACCTTACAATTTGAGCATTGGTGAACATTCATCACATTTACTTAGAATGATTACCACTAGAAGATGAATGTTCCCCCTATCATCATGCTTCCTCTTTCATGTAATACAACAACCTAGTCCCTTGTTATTTCTCACAGCTAAAACTTCCCTCTATTCTTGTGCACCTTTATTTTATTTGGTGCCTTTGTATTTACATACTTTTCTCTATTAGTATGACTCTCTTCATGGCTGTATCTCAATTAGCCTAGTGCCTGGACCATAATACAAGAACTCTGTAGTCCCCATTTTAGAATAACTGAAGAGATTTAACAGTAAACCAAGAGTAAGAATTAGCACATATTAGTTAGCTCATGGTCACTAGGGCAACACTAACATGTAGAATAGCTCTAAGGTAAGGAGATAAATAAGATATAGAAACTAAAGATTCATTCACTCATAATAGTTAGTACTAGTGCAACAAGCTAAAATAATCATCATAAGATAACTATCTTTAAAACCCATTATGAGATCTATGATATCGAACTGACATAAGGTTGATGAGAGAATGAGAATAACATGACTCGGGTGGAAGGATGATTGGGAGAAAGGGATTTAACTAGTAGTCCATTCTTGCGTCTATAGTAATATGAGTATCCACTAACAGTTTGGTAAGGATCTTCACTTCAGCATTCAGTTTGGACATTCTTTCCTGGATTTTGGCATTTCCAGCTGCATGTTCATTAGTGGCATTTAGTCCTTCAGAGAATAGCCATAGATTAAAAAATGTCTAATATATTTAATCTAATAACTTTGACAGCTGACTTGATTCTTAACTTCTCTATTTCCATTCCTAACTTCTCCTTAATAGCTAATAATTCAGATACTTGATATGTATTTTCCATAAGTTTTGTTCAAACTGAATATCAATTTGGTTGTCCTATGTGATCTTTTTTCCCCAAGAACCTCAAAGTAATCAAATACTTTGATGAGGAGGTACCCTATAGCATTTCATATCTCTATTTTCCCACTTATTTAGGGATAAAGAGTTCTTTCCTGGGAGAACTTTGTGAGTCATCATAATTTTAACATCCTTCTAACCACCCATATTCTTCATCTCATTCTTTGTTCTCATTACTTGCCTCTAACCTTTCAATATCAACTTTTTCTTCCTGAGACCAAGTCCCATAGAGGATTTCTTCCTTTTTTCCTTAAGTGTTTCTCCCTTATTCCAGCGGGTTACAAGAATTTAACTTATAGGACATAAAACTTTTGTTGTTGAATGATCAGGATATTTATTTAGGGCATATTGAATTTGATTTTCTAGAGGAAAGAGAATAAGAAGGATTAGTTTGGTTTAGTAGAGGCCACGAGTGATGAATTGAGACTCGGACTGGGAATTAGTCTACTTTTGCAATTTTAAGAGGTGATTGCAGTAATTAAAGAATGACATATTTGGTCTTGATAAGAATTACTCTTCACTTTGCAAATGAATTGACAACTTTTATGAAGGAAGGAAAAGATACATGGATTTCTCGAATAGTATTTTATGATTATAAGAGCATAGTGTAGTGATACTAACCTGTGAGATAAGATCAGATCCCTCTCCTTTGAATGAATTTTTAAGTTTTTGCTTATCACTTTTGTCCACTTCATAAGTTTTTCCCATGGGTGTATACCTGCAAGGGTACAGTACATAGTTAGACTAATGTGCACATATCTTATCAAGGATACGTGTTTCCTAATCATAGCCAATTCTAAGTCGAAACACCTAGTAATAAGATATGTCCCATCGATTAGATCAATAAGCTTCAGTCTTTCTACCTTTGCATGCCTTTTTTGTTCCGAAGTCTATTCCTAATGTAGGTCTGAGGATCGGGTCACAAACCTAACTTGATTTAAGATGCTAAAGCTTTCTCCTTCTGAGATAAAATTCTGAGGGACGACGTCCCTGAGAATCATAACTTATCTTCAATTTTTTATCATTTTCATCATTATGAAAGATCAACAAATTTTCATGACTTATAAGGAACTACAGGCACTCCTTTTGCCTACCTATAGATTTTCATTTCCTTTCATTCTCCTATGTTTTTCATTCACCAAATCTTAAGATCATTCAAGGGATTCTTTTTGAACACAAGATTCACACACCTCCTTGTTAAATATTAGCTTTCATGGCCGACTATGTCCTTGAACTCATCTTTTCATAATAAGACACTTTCACCAAAAGTTTATTGAGAGAGAGAACACAGTCAAACCTTCCATCACTAAGCTTTGAACCTTTTCAATCTACGTGTTATTCATGACTACAATTCCCTTCCAATGGATGGAGACATGATCACAAGTTATATTTTGGAATCCACCTAAGTTTGAGTTCCTAGTAGGATGATATGGTCTTATAAAATTCTTCTTAACCCATTTAGGCAGTGATAGGTTCCTCTACACCTTCATTGGACACTTGAAGCCCTTAGGATGTACAATATCCTACTGAATGTATTCAGTATTCTTAATTTTAGCCTTAAGCCAGGACTGACATTTCTCTTTCAAATGTCCATCTCCTCCACAATCGGTGCACAAGAGTTTATTTATTTTGCTTCTAACATAATAAGCAACCTTTTCTTTAGACTCAATATGTTAGAGTTATACTTTATACCAAAAACCTCTACCATCATTGACATTTTGAATGGTTATATTAGAAATGATTGACAAAAAGGCAGTCCATTTAATGGATTTGTTAAAATCTTCTCTTAGGTAGACCAGGTCCCTCTCTAAATCTTCATTCCTCTGTAGTTCTTCCATAAGATGTTCTTGATAATCCTTAAACCTCTCTTCAAGATCAATTTTAAACTAAGAAACGTCTCTCTTTCCTTTGTCATCTAGGTTACTCCTTTTCTTTTTGTGACTCATCCAATTGAGATACGCAGATTTTAATTTATTGACCATTTCTTCAGTTTTAATTATCTTAAGAATTAATTCAATAAACTCACATTCTTGATTCTCCACTTTAACTTCTAATTCATTCCTCTCAGAAGTTAGTTCCCAAGTAGAGTCTATCAATACACTAACAAGCCTTTTTATCCTTTTTACAATATAATTATCTAGATTCTCCATGATATCAAAAGAGTTACCTCATTTTCATTTTCATCCTCTATGTTTTCCATGAATACAAATAGAGAATCATTAATAATTGGACCTTATTCTACTACTAGCACAGAATCTCAAGTCTTCTCATCATCACTTGAATTATCGAAAGAATCTCCCCATGCTACTAGAGCTTGCTTTACTACATAATCAGCTGCAGCCTTCCATCTTGAATTATTAGGGACCTAGTACCTGATCTTTTATTTGTCACAAACATCCTTGAGGTAATCCTAATGATCCATTTTGTACAAGGGACAATACTTATTAAAATGTTCAGGACTTCCATATCTGTTACAAACTTCGAGAGTTCTTTATTTTGTTATCATTTTCCCCACTTTTGTTAAATTGGCCACTTTGTCTCATAGCTCTAACTATTCTTTTTGCCAAGTAGGCAACATCAATGTCTTCTTTCTGAGAGTCTCAACACTTTTTGCCTCCATCTTCTCATGCTTTTGCTGCTTTATATGTTCATGAGTCTTTACATTCCTAATCAGTTCATCTATGTGAGGGTCTTTAGATTTCTTACTTCAATTGTGGCATATAACTTGCTTTCCCAGGACTTAGAAAGAACACCAAGAATCTTTTGTAATTTCTTATACATTGGAATCCCTTTTCCTACACAATGAAGCCCATTTTTGATAGAAGTGAATCTTGTATGCATTTCTTGGATAGTTTATTCTTCTTTTATGGTGAAAGCTTCATACTGAGAAGTAAGCATGTCTACATTTAAATCCTTTATATTAGTAGTGCCATTATGTACAGTCCTCAAGAAATCCCCGATCTCTTTAGCATTTTCACAAGCTAAGATCCTATTATATTCACCAGGCCCTATTCCACATACTAACAGTTTCTTGGCCTTGTAATTTTTATCTTTCTTCTATCTTCATCATTGAACCCCCTCCAACTTTCGATGACCATTTTTGTAATATCTCGTTCTTTGACTTCTTTTATAGTGGTGGTCTAGTTATAGATTGCCCTTCTTATAGATTAGGTAGAGTAACCATTCTAACCAAGAAACTCTAGGTGTGAACCTCTTAGACTGACAGTGCTCTGATACCAATTGTTAAAACCCTTTGTGGTTGCTCCACACAGTAAGGGTCCAGGTCCCTTTGAATCAAACATAAGAAATCAAACAATAGATTGCAATAAAACTAAACACAGTGTAGAGAAAAAAACACAAAGATTTTTACATGGAAACCCAATATGGGAAAAACCATGGCTTTTCCTCAAAACCATCAACAAAATACACTATAATCATCCTCCTGATTATAGTATAGATTTTAGCCTAACTCTAGGCTCCTTGAGCTAGTACAAATTCTACTACAGGCTCATCTTGGTAAATCTACCAAGGACACGAACTACACTGATTACCTCTAATCGGTCTAAAACTTAGGAAACTCTACCTAAGCTACACTCTAAAGAGAAACACTATTCTTATAAAAAGAGTATTTCTATTACAATTCATTACTTACTCAAGAACTATTATAATTTAAGAATTTATAAAACTAAGAATTTGAGGAGTGTTGAAATAGGGTTTTTGTTGCCTCTCTTCACTCTTTGGATTTGCAAAAAACCAATTATTGTAGAGGCATATATTTCTTTTTATAGGTGGGAAATGATTTGTGATGTAATATCATTTGACCAGTTGTCCGAGTTGATACAAAATAGAACCTGCAAGTTTGTTACTCAAGAGGACAAAACTGTGAAGATATCGTGTGCCAGCTATACATCACTTTCCATGTCCATTGACCTAGTCCCTCGTAGATTAGTTGCTCATCATCAAAACTACCTAGAGTAGTGTAAAACCCTCCTAAATTGGGAAAGAACAATTATTGTTAGCATTCCAAGATATTTTAGTTGTAGTTTGGAATTGGATTTGATATTATTCTTGCTTTGAATCAATAGAGGCATTGAATGACAACATGGGTATTGTTCTTTTCTCAATTTTCATGAGTAACTAAATAGTATTCTTGGGTTTATATTGAAATAGGGTGCTAATATGTATGGGTAATAATTGCTAGTTCTGATTCTTTGTTAATGATGTTGGGTTTCACTAATACTTGATTGTTAAATTAGAATTTGTAGGGGAAAGCCTCTATTTCCTTAAACCCTACATCATGCTTGAAAAAAGGACGTGGGTATTTCCTTGGATCCCAGACCATCCTTGAAAAAGGGGTATGAGGTGATGAGTATTAGTGAACAATAAAGTAGATTGTAGCTTTCTTCTTTACATTGTATTAGAAATATGGATGATTTATGGGTTTTCTATGTCTTAGTCATCTTCCTAGAAATAGGGAGGCCATATTGAGGTTTTCGGTTGATTATTTTGACACACCTATGAGGTATTCTAAAGAATATATGGGTGAAACTTTTGATATTTTGTTGAAATACTAACACCATAACCTCTAATCTAGCCTAATAATATAGTCATTAACTAGAATTGGAATTGCACTCCCATGCACCCATACACTAATTGCCCCTAGGAAAGCATATCCCTAAGATGCTTCTCTTATTTGATTGTAATAAAAAATTATTGCTCACATTTAAGTTTAATAAGTTAATTTAGTTCAAACACATTGCAATTCATACCCCCAATTTAATATATATCTTTCTTTAAGTTTACATTGCAGGTCAATATGGACTAAATGTCCCATGCAAACAGCCTCTGAGAAACTGAAATACAAGCCAAGATACCCATACTCACTGCCTTTTCTACTCAAGGCATCTACTACTATATTTGCCTTGCCTAGATGATACAAGATTGAAATATCATAATCCTTAAGAAATTCCATCCATATACACTATCAAGCCTTAAGCATCCTCTGGGTCATAAGATGTTGAAGACTATGATGATTTGTGAAAATTTCATAATACACATTATAAAGATAATGCCTTCAAATATTAAGCGTGAAAACTACCACTACCAACTTCAACTCATAAGCAAGGTAGTTTCTCTAGTTCACCTTAAGATGCCTATAGGATTAAGCAATAACACGGACCTATTGCATCAATACACAACCCAAACCAACATAATAAGAATCATAGAACACGGTGAATCTCTCACTCTCAATAGAAAAAGTGAAAATAGGTGTTGAAGTGAGAAAGTCCTTCAGCTTTCTAAAGCTCGACTCACACTACTTAGACTATTAGAAAGGAACCTCCTTTCGAGTAAATTTGGTCAAAGGCGCTGAAATAGTAGCAAAACCCCCTGACGAACTGCCTATAAAAACTAGCCAAACTAATGAAGGTGTGAACCTCAATCGGATATATGTATCTATCCCAATCACGAATTGACTCAATCTTAGTTAGATCTACCATAATACCATCCTTAGACACCAGATGTCTAGGGAATGTCACCGAGTCAAGCCAAGACTCACACTTAGAGAACTTACCAAAAAGCACATGATATCTCAAAATCTTGAGCACAATCCTCAAATGTTGTGCATGCTCCTCTCTAATCCTTGAATACACAAGGATGTCATTGTTGAACATAATCATAAAGAAATCCAAAAAAAGGACTAAATACCCAGTTCATCAAATTTATGAAACGACTGGGGCATTAGTCAACCCAAATGACATCACTAGAAACTCATAATAACCATAGTAGGTCTTAAGAGCTTTCTACAAGATGTCCTAAGCCCGAATCCTCAATTGATTGTAATAGACCTCAAATCAATCTTAGTAAACACTACCGCACCCTAAAGTTTGTCAAATAAATCATCAATGTGAGGCATAGAATAACAGTTCTTACTGTCACCTTATTAAGCTGCCCATAATTAATACACATGTGTATGGAGCCATATTTCTTCTTCATAATCAATATCAGAGCTCCCTAAGGAGACATGCTCGGTCTAATTAAACCCTTACAAAGAAGATTATGAAATTGAGAATTTAGCTCCTTATGCTTGGTAGGATCCATATGGTAAAGTGCCATAGATGTATGTCAGGAGCTAGGCTAGAGTCAATAGCCTACTCAATTTCATGGATAGAGGGAATAATAGGCTGGTCGATAGGGAACACATTAGGAAACTCACAAACAATAAGAACAAAGTCAAGTGATAGACTCTTCATACTAGTATTACAAATATAAAAAAGATAAGACTCGTAACCCCTAAAAATAAACCTCCTAGAACACCTATAAGAAATAATCCCCGTCATCAAGTGGCTAACAGCTCCTTGCCATATGGTTGGGGGTATACCAGGCATGCATAAGGTAATAGTCTTGGCAAAATAATCCATGACCACAGGATAGTAAGATAAATAATCCATGCCCTCAATCACATCAAAATCCACCATATCCATAATAATAAGGTCATTATAACTATCAACATCACTAACGGTCATAACACAAGATCTAGAAACTAGATCTACTACTAAAGAATTACCCACGAGAGTAGATGCATACAATGGTGTAGATAATAAGTCACATGGCAACTCCAACCATGGTGAATAACAAGAAGAAACATAAAAATAAATGGATCCCAGCTTAAATAAAGCAAGGGTCGACTGGCGTCACACAAAAATCATATATGTAACCACAACATCAAAGTCTCATCTATATCCTAACAGGTACTATATATGACTAACCATGCTCTCTACCTAGCTGGGTACCTGACCGACCTCCTATTCTACCTCTCTGAGAACCTCATCGAGTACCATAAAAACTACCCTTGTGACAAAAAGATCCACCCCTAGCAGAGGGATGAATACTCTAAAAAGGGGAATACTCTGAGCTGAAGCAACAGTCACTCTACAATAAGAGAAATATCACACATAATTACCAAGAGCTCCATAAGTTATAAATTACACCTGAGCTAAACTAGATCTAATAGTTTCGACTGACCCAAAATGATCACCACGTCTAAAATGACTAGATAATGAACCTCTCAAAGACTAACCACAGCCCTTAGTAGGGCGATCAATGGTAGTAGACTGACCTTCATTAGTAATCTAAAGTGTTGCCTGAACAGGCCAACTAGGTTGACTCTGAGACTGATAGGTTGGATGTAAAGAATACGTAATCTACAAATTGCTATATCTAGGTTGGGAACTATGATGGCTCCCACTAGATCTTCCTTGAAACCGAGGTATCTTATCCTGACCCTATCAACCCTCATGGTTTCAACTTCTCCATAACTCAAGCTTGATTTGACAACTCAGCAAAAGACCTACCCATAATAGCTAAACTCTAAATAGTATATATGAATAAAAAGTCTCTAACCTTTAAGAAAGCAGCAAACTTTCTCATTCTCAGTATCCAAATTAGAATTCGCATCCCTAGCCAACTTATAAAAATAAGCCTCAAGATCTGTAACTATCATGGAGCCCTAATCGAATCTAGAAATCTAATCCCTCAAACAATTCTCTAAGGCTGCAAACATATACTTCTTCAAGAACATCTCAAAGAACTGAGACAAAGTTAAGAGAGAAGATCCAGCTAGTGAAGAGTACATAAAACCTCCCCACCAATGTCAAGAATCCAAGTCTAACTAAAATATGTTCTAATCAGCACCATCAGTCTTACCAAGGCCCAAATTATGAAGCCTATCCCTAAAAGCAATGAGAAACTCAGATGTATCCTTGCCTAGAGCACCAAAAAACCTTGGAGAAGCTAATCTAAAAAATATACCTAATCTCTTCTTCCCCTCAGAAGACATAGTAGGTTAAGCAACAATTGATTGAGCAACTACCAATCTAGGAGGAACCTTAACTCTGGGAGTCACAGCTACAGGTTATGCCTCCTCCTTAATACCACTTTGATCATTAGACTATGTACCATCAGATAGAATACCCCCAACTATCCTCAAAAGCTAAAACAACATATATTTGAGCTTTAAAGGAGAAAGAAACCTTGTTTATACTTGGCCCACCACTGGCTGGAGAAGAAGAACCTCTAGTTTAGGAGCGAGAATAGGACCTAGGAAAGATGGCCTATCCTAGCCCCTAGCTGGGGGACATCATGAATTATCCACGACCTCTAGGTCATCCATGAATAATAGTAGGATTCCTAGGATCGGTGTTGGGACTCTCATCTAGTATAGCGGTAGCACGTGTCCTGTCCATCTACAAAAGAGTAAATTCAAAAGAATACTTCTACAAACGAACTCAGAATCTTAGCATGGTATAATTGAAAGAATTGATTAATACCTAAGAATTTCCTATTACCTCCCAATGATAGGAATTTGATGTCGTTATTCCGATCTATATAACTCTACTAGACATTTTATCATGTACCAATAATATCATTCTAGACTATGGTCTGATACCAATTTTTCATGATTCAATTTATGAGTTATGATGGCACCTACTTTAACCTATTAGTAAGTAAGCCAAACCGTAACCCATAGCTAATGTAGTAGGTTAACTTGGTGTAAAATTTCCAATCATAGGAAACAATAAACAACACACTTATAAATAAGAAAAGTGGTTTAAATAGATAAAATAGTCAATACAAGATACCATCCGACGACTCTGTAGAGTCAGTATAAGAGCATATGATAGTATTACAACTTAAAGACTTAGAATGGTCGAAAACATCTATCTCAATAGGAAGACTAAAAATAAAAGATAGAGGTATATGGGTGTCTCGAACTCAAAGAGCTCACCCTATCTTCAAAAATTCAATGCAACACGATCAATGATCAAAAGCGACAACTACTACTCAAATCTACACCAAAAGGTATAGAAGTGTAGTATGAGTACCAAAACAATGGGTACTCAGTAGGCATCATCACCCGACTGAGCTAAATCATGATATAAGTATGATAAAATGGAAGGCAACATAACTGAGACAAGGTACAGAAACAAACCCGAATCATCTCTAATACTACTGTACATAATAAGTAACTTTAACAAATATCAATATAACATAAATTATCAATGTATGTCAACATCACCATGAAATATAAGTAAATAAATTAGAATAATAATAAGTTGTAAGGTATCATACAGGCAATTACAAACTACTAAATCAGATCACATACGCCAATTTGTACGAAAAGTAGATAACTTATCACAAACATCCATACGCTTAGACAGTGCACTCAAAGATAGATAAAACAACCATTCATCTCTTAAAATAATCATCTCACTACTTAACCATCATTCTACAATTTATCATAAATGCATCATTTACAAATATTAGATAATGTATCCGTAATTTTACCAACACATATCAACCTTATCATCAATATTAACTAGTCACCATATATTAGCTAACAATCTCTTATTAACTAATTCAGTAGATTACTAGTCATCATAAAAACTCTATTCATCATTTGACAACTATTCACCACATATACACTAACCATTAGTTATAAACTAGACAATATTTATTAATTAATCAATCCAACACCTAAAACCCATCCTAGATCAAATGCAATATCATAATAATACTATGATATAGCTCAATCTAAAAAGGGATAAACCTAGCCTACTTCGATGCTGAAGAAAGCTTAACGAATCATTAAACCAACATATTTCCCTTGAGAAGCCTCCTAAAGATAGCAAGCTATCAAAAATATATTCTACTCATAAATACAAGAATAAATATACCCATATTGCATCATTTTGCTTTGAGTCCAAAATTCACATCAAAACCCCATGTGGGTCCCAATTATGAAAATTACATTTTCGAGACCAACCCAACATTTTCATAAGCTTCAGGAATCATTACCCACAAGGTGAAAGCTAAGATAAATTGGTAATAAAATTAATTCCTAAAATATTGTGGGGGTTTGAGAAATAAATCAACAAATTTAACTAAGGAAATGGTGAATTCTTACCTCAAATCAGAAGATAATTGAAATAATAAATGTTAAGCTAGTTTTCCAATCACCAACAAGCTTTAATTTAAGCTCTTACACTATTTAGGATTCTTAAATCTTGAATAAAGTGATGAAGAATGATCTAAACTTATGGAAAAGGGGGTCATTTTATACCTAGCCCAGGTACTCGGTATCTCTATCACGACTTGAGGCCTTGTGATTACCATATCTTATGGCTTTCTAGCTTAGTTACGATCATGACACCCCTTCATGATCGCAGAATTTCCTTTACAATGAGAGTCATAATCATGGGCCAATGTTCTACTATCGCAATACACCTTAAATCTGGGGTACCAAATTTTCCAAATCCTAAAAATTGGCTCGACCAAGTTCTCAGAATTCATTTGGAATCTCGTATGCACAAATGAACAATGTAACCACACCAAATCCAACATTCTAAAATCAATGGAATAATTGGATTTTCCATATAAGGATCTTTAAACCAAATAGGGGTCCCACATTCATATTTTATTTTTGTATTTTTTTACCAATAGGTAGAAATGAACCCGGGTGTCTTGAGACCTAAACAAAGTATCTACCTAGCCAATATCAGCATTTTAGAGTTGCAGGTGCAGTTACAATTTTTATGTGAGGTCTTCGTACTAAAGTTTGTGTGAGAAGGCCATTTGGAACCAGTGAAGACTTCAAAATAGAGAATTGGCTCTAAAATCTAAATGAACTACCTGATAACTGAACTACTAGCTCTACTATATAAAAAATGACTTGGGGCAGCTATAGAAAAACTTTAAAGGAAAAAATAAGTGGAAATATGGAAAATGACCAAAAGGGTCATTACATGGATTTTACGAACTCTTATCAGTAATAACAATTATTGAGAAGTTTGCATAGTATTTCCCATCTAAGTAGTTTTCAACCTTTAAAGATGGATAACTTTATCTATTTCAAACTTAAAGTGATGGATAATTATGTATTGCTAATCAGTTATGTGTGGCTAATTATGTATGGCTAATTAGTTATGGGAGATTTAGCCACATATAATTAGAAAATAGATGAACATATTAATTTCTAAAATATTGCAAATTTAACTTATAATCCAAAGAAAATATGAAATTCACAGGAAAAATAGTCTATACTTGAGCTGTAAACTTTTTTCTCAGCTAAACAAACATCACAAAATTTAACAATAGAAAAAAGATATTTATTCTAAACCTAAATTTGATATTTATAGGCTCCCAAAAAGTTAGGATTTAAAACTTGAATTTGGGTTACTGTGTCAAAATGAAGGTTTTCCTGGCGGTTCATCAGTTGAATGATCACTAATATTGTAGTGCTTTACTATAGTTTGATTGATGGTGATGTCCTGTGCAACAGTCTTTCAGGGGATAGATAGCCCATTGCTACTTTTATATCTGACTCCCCAGTTTACATGCATTCTGATTTACTCTAATGAACCAGGCGATAACCCGTCGCGACCTTGATAATCCGTATAGGAGTCATGGTAATGTCATCAACCCGTATACAACCAATATTCAATACCAATATCAATATCTCCTCTCTGGCATATACACTGATAGAGGGTTTTTAAGATATCACGTTTTCTGTTAAAAAAGCTAGTATTTCTAGTATTTTCAATATTTTCATGTTGGTACCAATATTTCATGAATGAATATGATATGAGGATATAATGCTCACAACCAACCAAAATGATAATATCTAATATCCAACAAATATACAATCCATATGAGACAAAAATCTACTCAAATCAACCAGCCATCCATGATCCAACTTAATCCAAAAAAACCATCAAGTAAAACGTGCAATAAAAGGGCATTGATACCATATAAATTCCAAAATCTAGCCTTTTCCCACTAGAAAGAGTGTAACCAAATAATCACATCTCAATACCAGGCCAACAACATTATATAAGATCTCACACAGTAAGACATAACAAATAATGTCACAAAACCACAAAATGTTATCCACATAGATACAATGGAAACAACCTGTAATGATTTGATTTTTGGTTATTTTTGGCAAATATATATTTATGTATGATTTGACCATTTTATCCCTCTTTGTGGTTACGTTATGGTATTTATGGGGTGTTGGGATGATTGGCATGGTTTAAAATATATTTTGGTGTGATTTGTATGAGTTTGTGATTTTTGGGAACTTAAAAAGCCTTGTAGTTGACTTTGGTCAACAATTATTGATTTGTGTGTTGTATGAAAAAATGGACTTCACCACCAAATCTGAAACATCAATTTTAGGTTGGTAACATATTTGGTGTGTTTTATGGCATTTATATCTCATTTCGACCCTTTGTTTAGAAAGGTGAAAAATTGTGTTTCACAAGTCAACTTTGTGAAAATGATATTTTTTAAAAAATATTATATCTCCATTGGATCATGGTTTTCAAACTTGGATTAGTAGCGGTATTGGTTAGATTTCAAGGATTTTAGATCCCATTTTGACCCTTTGTTTTGAAATAATGTAAATAGGGCCCCAGGTATAAATTAAATATAATAACTTCTTTTTCGTAAATTTGATGATTCCATTGGATCTGGTATGTATTTTACAAACAAATTTCACTATTGGATCATGCTAAAAGGGTTCTAAATGAGTTAGGTCTAAAATAAGTTTCAAAATTATTAGTATTGATCTGATCGCATACGTAAGATTTTAGTCATGTAAAGGATATTGTTACACTCTATCCAAGTAGAGTAAGTGATCAAAGTGTTGCATAAGCGACTATCACTGAATATTAGACCCCAAGTTCATATTTTTGATATTTTGAGAACTAAGAAGCTTCGATTTTAACAATTATTGATGCATTATTTCTTGTAGAATCGTTGTCTATCAATTTACAACTCTATTTTCCCTATTTTCCAAGAACTTTTTTTTTATTTTTTGTAATTTCTACCCAAGTTGAGAATAAGACCCTATTTTCACCTTTTTTGGGGCTTGGGAGATCGAATTTGGACTATTCTACAGGGGTTTTTGAGATTTCTTCTATGGGTAAGTTTCTAAAATTATAATTTTATTCTTCAAATTCTTGATTTTTAAAATGTGTTTTGGAAGGTTTTGTTGGTAAATCTTCAGAATGCATTTACTTGGATTTGAGCCTCATTTTCACTCGTTTTTAGCGCAGAGTTCTATGAGAATGAGGAAGATGGTTTTAAAATAAAATTATGATTTTACCCTTATTTTTTAAAAACCTATTTTGAGGGTCCATTTTGACACCAAATCGAATATAGGAAATATAATTATCACTAGCTTTCTTTTGATGTGTAGATTCTGTATTTGTATGTTTTAGTTGATTTCGAGTTCCTTTTTGAGGGAAAAGCTAGAGATTAAAGGCTTTTTGGACTAGTTTTTGGCATTCAAATTAGTTATGGCTTAGCTTTCATTAGATAGGTTAGTTAGTAAATAATAATATAAAATCATGATATAGGTATGGGGTTGTATAATGGCAAATACGTTTAGCTGATTTATGTTCTTGTGTGGGGGCCTATATGGATAATATTTTATGGTATTACGATATTATTTGTTTATGTGTAATAGTTTGAGGTCTGATATGATGTTGTTGGACAGGTATTGATATGTCATTATGTGGTTACACTATTTTTAGTGAGGAAAAGCCTTGATTTTGGGATTTATGTGGTATAAATTCCCTTTTCTTCCATGTTTCACTTAATGATTTTTCTAGATTAATTTGGATCATGTATGGTTGATTTATTTTAGTGGATTTTTGGATCACATAGATAGGATATTTGTTAGATAGTGGATATTCTCATTTTGGTAGGTGGTGAGCATTACATTGTAAAATCATATTCATTCATAAAACATTGGTACCACAGTGGAAATACTAGAAATACTAGAAACACTGGCTTTTTCTAATAGAAAATGTGACATCTTAAAACCATTTACCGATGTATGTGACAAAGGAGAGATAACAATGTTGAAATTGTATATTGGTTGTATATGCGTTGATGAACCCCCATGGGTAGTACATTAGGAAGCTTTTGCTCCAAAGTTATATATGGAGGTTGTGCGATGACCTTATGCATCACATCATCATCATCACAATATTCATTGCACTTCATATATTATGCGTATGTTGTGATTGTATTTCTTTCTTTGACTTAATATCTATCTGTAACTCCCCGAATCTGGTACCCAAAATGATACACGATTCTCAAGAACCCAAAGGACCACAAGCTAACCCATGACTGATATCTGTACCTGTATACTGCATGAAATACTTTATAATGCGGAAACATAAACTGAAAGGCCATAAGGTTCAAAACTTAGACATAGTATTTTATAAAAATGCCACATCTAGGAGAGGTATGAAATATCCAAAACAACTAAATAATCTATCTGAACATGATGTAGTCAGGAAAACCTCTGAAATGTGACTGTCTGAATAAGGAGTTGATAGGACATGTCCCTAACTAACTCTAACTAATAAACTAATTACTGAGATAGTAAAATGATGATCATGTCCACAAAAGATGAGGACTCACTGCTAACTCTGACAGTTGAAACTAGAATCCACTGATGCTCTGGAGCTCGTGTCTCTAAACCTATAGTATAAGGCACATAAATAACAACAATACCAGACTGACTATCATGAGCGTGAGAATACATGCATGAGACATAATAACTGACACTAATATCATAATAACATGATTACTAAATTTGAATACTGATAACATGACATACTAATAACTATATAATTGATGACATGAGTGACTGTATCAGATAGTCTTGAATCTAATGGAACTAGCTGAGTCCTGTACTATATCTAAGTTGATTGTATCTGACAGTCCTGAAATATGAAGAACTATCTGAGTTCTATTATTGAGACTGATTAACTGTGTCTGATAGTCCTGATTCTGTAACATAAAACCGTAGGAAGTAGTTATCTAATCGACATGCCCTTAATATGACATTATAACTGAGTCGGGGTCCAATCTGTAACCCTAATTGGTAGGGTGTCAATACTGCACCACTAATAAGGACAATCTATGGGTGAACCTCATCTGATAGTGTCCTCAAAAGAAAACCTTATCTGACAGTGCTTATCCATCTCATCAACCCTCATCGGATAGTGTTGATCTCTCAACCTATGCTGGCTACATAGATCTAAAATGCAACGATGACTTCTAAGATTCACAACCTCATCTGTTAATGTGTGTTCCCATCGTTGGGTTCACTCGGTGCTAATTCCTCTCATATCTGAATAGACTCTGAACATGATTTTACTAAACTAAACATGGGTTGAGTTACTAAATTCCATTGACTAACGGAATACTATTGATATCTGAAAACTGACTGAGTTTATGAGATCATGGAGATTTCCTGAGTCATAAGACTATTTGAAGTCTAAGGTTTCATAGCTTGACTGAGAGTATCGTGAAAACATGACATAGGTCTAGGCACAGAGCTAATGTTTCTGGTACGAGTACCCCCAGGACTCGATGGAAGGAAACAGACCAAGCATAACTCAATTGAACATATAACTGTGATCATAATCCATAATACATTTATAGAAGCATTTCATCGAAACATATGATAGGCATAACTTGTACATACATGGAATTTCATGGTATCATGCTATTTATGCAATTTTCCTTTATCTAGGAATTTAATCAAACATATTATAGGCATGGTACATGTAAACATCATTGTACAGTAATTAAACATCATGGTTCAATTATAATTTCATCATTCAAGGGTTTAGTCATAGGTTTTCATGAATCTATATCTATACTAAGTTAACCTACATATGATTTATCACCCAATATGAAGTGGAATTCAATTTCTCATTACCCACCTGAACAAGAGCAGCCTAATCGTGAAATTAATAAGAAAATCTATAAACTTGAATTTAGAAACGGTATTCTTGGGCTTTACTGATGAAAGGAGTTCATGAATGAACACTATGCATACCTTCGTTCGTAAATACACGAAGATTGACAGAGAAAATTCTTGATTCTAAATCTTCTATGAAAAGCCCTAGGTTGTTCTTGAGAGGTTTTTGAGAGAAGATAGTGTATTTTGGGTGAAAAATGGTTGAATCATGTGTTAAAGTGCTTAAATGGGGAGGAGGGTAGGAAATTGACCCTTTTAACCCTGGACTTGTCTTGTAATTTCATTAAAAATTTCCCAAATTGGACCCCAGGCGTGACGCGGCGCTATCACATCGTGTCACTAGAATTTGACAATTGGGAACCTGAGGGATGGCGCGATGCAGATCCATCGTGTTGCCTCATCTTTTGTGACTTGGAACTTTAGCGCATTCGGAGGTAATCACGTTGAGATACTGGAAAAGGACAATTGCCATTTTAGCTTGTGGCGCGGCGCGCCACTAACCAATATGACGCTGTTTTATGTCAAGAACTTAAAATAGTCACCTTCTTGCCCTGTTATCGGATTTAGGAAAATTTTATATCAATGGAAAGCTAATTGACTTTCCCATATGACAAAATGTAAAAATACTAAAAATACAACGTGTAAAAAAGTGGATTTATCTTTTAAAGAAGACTCTTGATATTTTTTAGATGATTTCAAGTACGGGATATTACAATATCTCCCCGATAAGAACATTCATTGTCGAATAAAACTAAGAGTGAGGGGAAGAACATAAACTGACATACATAATGAACATAAATAACTAAAATATGATCTTATGAATGACATGACTGATAAATGAATATATCATACTGAACATGCATATCTGATGCATGTGTAACTGATTCATAAAGCATGACTGAGTGTTTTGAGAAACTAAGTTTCACACAATGAAAATGCATGTCTGATGCATAATTATATAACTGAACTGATACATGAATACATGACTAAATATGTAATGGTACTTCATTCCAAGTTAGTAATGTACACTGAACATGAAACTGAGTAAGCTTAAGGAGGACTGTTACCTTGAGCTTGATCTGAGTTGGTGGAGAAGAGGTGAGGATACTTGGTATGCATGTATGCTTCTACTTCCCAAGTAGCTCTCTCGACAGACTAATTTTGCCAAATAACTTTAACTAGAGGGACTTCTTTGTTCCTCCATCTACGAGTCTGATAATCTAAGATTTTGATTGGAATCTACTCATAAGAGAGACTGTTCTGAATATCAATTCTCTGAATAGGGACTACAGCTGCTTGGTCACCTATGCACTTCTTGGGCAAAGAGACATAGAATACTGGATGAACTTAGGCTAGATCTGAAGGCAATTTGAGATCATAAGCTACCTTGACAAATTGACTGAGAATCTTGAAGGGACCAATATATCAGGGAATGAGTTTCTCTTTCCTGCCGAATCGCTTTACTCCCTTCATGGGAGAGATCTTTAGATATAAATAATCACCAATCTCGAACTAGAGATATTTTGTATGAACATCTGCATAATACTTCTGTCGTCTCTGAGAAACCCAGAGTCTTTCTATAATCAACTGGACTTTTTCTACTGCATCGAATACTAAGTCAGGCCCTATGATTGAGGCCTCACTAACTTAGAACCAACCGATTAAAGATCTATATCTCCTACCATAGAGAGCTTCGAATGAAACCATCCAAATATTGGAATGATAGCTGTTATTGTATGCAAACTCAATCAAAGGCAAGTGGTCATCCTAACTATCCTTGAAATAAATTGTACACGCCCATAGCATATCTTCTAAAGTCTGAATGGTCCTTTCTACTTGACCATCTGTATGAGGATTAAAGGTTGTACTGTGATGAACTTCAGTACCGAGGCCCTTTTGTAATGCTTTCCAGAAGTAAGAGATGAACTGGGTACCTCTATCTGAGATAATAGATAATGAAACACCATATAATCTAACCAACTCCCTAATGTAAAGTCTGGCATAATCCTCGGTTGAATAAGAGGTATGAACTGGAAGGAAATGGGCTGATTTGGTCATCCTGTCTTCAATGATCCAAACTGAATCATGTTGATAATGAGTTCGAGGAAAACCCATCACGAAGTCCATGTTTACTTCTTCTCACTTCCAAGTAGGAATATGAACTTCTGCATAGGACCACTGGGCTTCTGATACTCTATCTTAACCTGCTGACATGTAGAGTATTAGCCACAAACTCTACAATATCTTTCTTCATCCCACTCTACCAGTAGACTTCCTACAAGTCACGGTACATCTTTCTGGCCCCTGTATGAATAGAGTAGCACACACCCTGCACTTCTGCAAGAATTCGCTGCCTTAAGTCATCTACACCTGGAACACAGAGATGACCCTAACAATGTAAAACACCATCTCCCCCTTGGGATAAAACCTCTACTTTCTGATCCTAAACTGACTATTTCAAGTTCACAAGGCTGGGATCCTTATCTTTCTTTTCTTTTACCTCAGAAACTAGAGATGATTCTGAACTACTCTGAACCCATATATCACCCTCATCTATATGAACTAAGAGAATTCCTAGTCTGCCAAGCTGATGTACTTCCTAAGCTAACTTCTTTTTACTATCATCCACATGAGTAACACTACCCATAGACTGTCTACTGAGAGCATCGGTGACTACATTGGCCTTGGTCGAATGATAAAGGACACTCGCGTCATAATATCTCAAGAGCTCTAATCACCTTCTTTGACAAAGATTGAGATCTTTCTGAGAAAAGACATATTGAAGACTCTTATGCTCTATGAATATATCTAAATAAACTCCTTAGAAATACTGCCTCTAAATCTTCAAGTCAAACACTACAGCTGCTAACCTAAGATCATGAGTAGGATAATTCTTTTCTTGGGGTTTAAGTTGTCTAGAGACGTAGGCTATGACCTTACTATGATGCATGAGGACACAACCTAAACCAACTTTTGATGCATCACAAGACACTACGAACCTATCTGGACAATCTGGAGAAGCTAAAGTTAGAGCTGAGGTAAGTCGAGTCTTCAACTCCTGATAACTCTTCTGATAAGGATTTGACCACTGAAACATAGGGGATACAATAGAATAAAATCCCAAAACAAACCATCTGTAATAGTAAGACAAACCCAAGAAACCCTTAATATCAGATAAAGAGACAGGTTTGGGCCAGTTTCTTATCATTTTAGTCTTTTGAGGATCTATTCTAATGCCATCACCCAAAATGATATGACCAAGGAGTTCTAATAACCTTAGCCAAAATTAACACTTACTGAATTTTGTGAATAGCTGATGATCTCTGAGAGTCTGAAGTACTGTTCTGAGATGGTCTGTATGATCTCACTCACTGTAAGAATACAGAAGAATATCATATATGAAGACTATGAAACATGTCCAAGTAATGTTTGAAAATGCGGTTTATCAAGTCCATGAAAGCTGCTGGGGCATTGATAAGACCAAATGACATGACTAGGACTTTGAAGTGACCATACCAAGTAAGGAAAGCTATTTTCAGAATGTCATATTCTCTGACTCTGAGTTTATGATAGCCGGATTTGAGGTTTATCTTTGAGAAATAACTGACACCCTGAAGTTGGTCAAAAAAGTCATTGATTCAGGGAAGAGGATACTTGTTCTTGACCATGACCTTAATAAGTTGGCGGTAGTCTATGCACATTCTGAGAGAACCATATTTCTTGCACAAGAATAATATTGGTGTGCCCTATGGGGAAAAGCTGGGCCTGATGAATCCCTTATCTAGGATATCCTTTAACTGTTCTTTCAATTCTCTGAGTTCTGCTAGTGCCATTCTGTATGGTGGAATAGAGATAGGCTGAGTATCTAAAAAAAGATCAATGCCAAAGTTTATTTCCTTTTTTGGAGGAATTCCTGGAAGATCTTCTGGAAAGACATCTAAATATTCATTCACAACTGGAACGAATTCAATACTGGGAGTTTTGAAACTAAAATCCTTAACATTGACAAGTTGATAGATACAACCCTTAGATATCATTTTCCTCTCCCGAAGGTAGGAAACAAGTTGACCTCTGAAAGCGGGTACACTAACCTTTCACTCAAGGATGGGTGTATGTGTGAACTGAAACTGGACTATCCTATTTTTCCAGCCGACTATGGCATAGCAAGAATGAAGCCAATTCGTGTTAAGAATGATATCAAAATCAGTCATCTCTAATTCGACTAGATCTATTGATGTTACTTTCTAAAATATCATAATCGGGCAGTTCCTGTATAGTTGCCAGGATATGATGGTTTTACCCACTGGGGTAGATACTGAAAAGGGCTCTGCTAAAATTTCAGGACTGACTCCAAAATCAACTGCTATATAGGGAGTAACAAAAGACAAGGAAGAACCTGGATCTAGCAAAGAGTAAGCATGCACATAAAAGATGTGTAACGTACCAATAACCACATCAGGAGAATTTTCCTGATCTTACTAGGACTGGAGAGCATAGATTCTATTTAGGCGTTGCCCACTAGTAGCACTGGATGTGGCACCCTGCTGATTTGGGCAACCGAAATGAACTGAGGAGTGAAGATAGCTCTGATAACCTGACTGGGGGTAGTCTTTGATGCTGAGGTCTGGCTTGACACATCTAAAATAGACATCACTACCAGCTCTGCAAGTACCCTTGTAATTCTTACCATACTTCTGACAAAAAGAATTTATTCGGGCAATGCTAACACTGCCTTGAGACTTACAACATGGCGCTCTATATTTGTTACCCTCTCTGAACTTAAGAACTAGAGAATTGGATGATGAAGGAGCTGAAACTGATGACTTAGGATAAATTGAGAGCGATTGCCTCCCTCTGACTTAGGCTGACTAAAATTAAAGCTACCTATCCTAGCTATCTTATTTTGCTTCTCCCACTGCTTAATCTTCTGCTCCTCTATCTACTGAGCATGAGTCATGAGCCTGGCTAAAGTCAAGTCACTATTCAATATGGTGGATCTGTACTCATTAACCATGCTATAGTAACCCCTGAAATGAACTTACTCATCTTGGCCCTATTATTTACAACCACATGAGGGGCATATCTGGATAATTGAGTAAACTTAAGATTACTTTTTCACCATCATATTTGCCTACCTAAGGTTAAAGAATTCTAACACCTTAGCTTCTCTAAGCTCTAGAGGAAAGAATCTATCAAGGAAAGTAGAAGTAAACTCCTCCCACTCAATAGGACCTGCATCATCTGGCCTTTCTAGCTTCCACTATTCAAACCAAGTTGAGCAACATCCTATAACTAATATGTAGCTAACTCAACACTCTCACTAGAAGTAACCCCCATTATGTTTGTAACCTTCTACACCTGATCTAGGAATTCCTGAGGGTCCTCATCTAATTTAGACCTGAGATAGGATGGAGGATATATTTGGGTAAAATCCTAAACCTGGCTACAGCTGAATTAGCCACTGGATTGGCTGGAATGATAGATGGACATTAATTTTGAGTAGCAATAGAGTTAGAAAGAGTAGTGATTGCAGCTTAAAACTTTACACGAGAAATATGTTCACCCAAAGGTTCTTAGGGATGAAGGGCTGACTAATTCCCATTTCTTTTTTTAGGAGGCATGATCTGTAAATAAGGAGAGAAACGGATTAGACTGAGAAATTATTCCTAAAACATCATATAGCCTCCTCTATATAAATGTGGTGCGCAACACACCCATGAACAAGACTCTGGTAAATACGGCTATCAGACTTCTTAGTACTCTATTGAAAACATTAGGCTCTTATACCAAGTTTGTAACACCTCAGATTTGGTACCCGGAATGCTACACGGTGCTCATGACCTTGAAGGACCACAAGCTAACCCATGACTAATATTTGTACCTGTATACTACATGAGATACTCTATAATGCAAGAACATGAACTAAAAGGACATAAGGTTCAAAACTGAGACATAGTATTTGATAAAAATGTAACATCTGGGAGGGATATGAAATACCCAAAATAACTGAAATAAGCTATCTGAACATACTGTTATCTAGAAAGCCTCTAAAATATGACTGTCTGAATAAGAAGATGATGGGACATATCCCCAACAAACTCTAAATAATAAACTAATTACAGATATAGTAAAATAATAATCATGTCCTTGAAAGATGAGGACTCACTGCTAACTCTGATAGTTGAGACTGGAATCTACTGATGCTCTAGAGCTCGTGTCTCTAAACCTATGATATAAGACACCATAGTATAAAAGTGTCAGTACTTTAAATGTAATGGCATGCATGTGAGGAAGGCTGAATGCATAGGGTTCATATGCATGAACACTAACAATAGCAGATTGACTATCATGAGCATGAGAATACATGCATGAGACATAATAACTAACACTGATACCATGATAACATGATTACTGAATCTGAATACTGATAAGTTGACATACTAATAACTGATATAACTGATAACATGAGTGACTATATCTGACAGTCCTGAAACTAATGGAACTAGATAAGTCCCATACTGTATCTGATAGTCCTAAAATCTGAAGAACTATCTGAGCTCTATTATTGAGATTGATTGACTGTGTCTGACAGTCCTAATTCTATAACGTAAAACTGTGGGAAGTAGTTATCTAATCGACATGCCCCTAATATGCCATTATGGTTGAGTTGGGGTCCAATCTGCAACCGTAATTGGAAGGGTGTCAATACTTTGCTACTTTTAAGGACAAGCTATGGGTGATCCGCATTTGATAGTATCCCAAAAATAGAATGGTTGCGCCCTTATCTGACAGTGCTAATCCACCTTATCCACCCTCATTGGATAGTGTTGATGTCTCAACCTATGCTGGCTATAATTTCTAGAATGTAAGGATGACTTATAAAAATCATACCCTCATCTAATAGTGTGTGTTTCCATCCTTGGGTTCACTCGGTGCTAATTCCTACTCCCATCTAAATAGACTCTGAACATGATTTTACTAAACTGAACATGGGCTGAGTTACGGAATTCCGTTGACTGATGAAATACTACTGACATCTGACAACTAACTGAGTTCAGAGATCATGGAGATTTCTTGAGTCATAAGATTATCTAAAGTCTAAGGATTCATTGCTTGACTGAGAGTATCGTGAAAATTTGACATTGTTATAAGCACATAGCTAATTTTTCGGGTATGAGTACCCCCAGGACTCGATGGAAGGAAACTAACCAAGCATAACTTACTTGAATATATAACTAACATCATAATCCATAATATACTTATAGCAGCATTTCATCAACATGTGATAGACATAACTTGTACAAATATGGGGATTTCATGGTATCATGCTAGTTAGGCACTTTTCCTTCATCTAGGAATTTAATCAAACATATTGTAGGCATGGTACATGTAAACATCATTGCACAATAATTAAACATCATGATTCCATTCTAATTTCATCATTCAAGAGTTTAGTCATAGTTTGCATGAATCTATATCTATAATAATTTAACCCACAAAAAATTTATCATGCATAATGGAGTAGAATTTAATTTCTCATTATCCACATGAACAAGAGCATCCCAATCATGAAATTCATAAACTTGAATTTAGAAAAAAGATTCTTGGGCTTCATAGATTAAAGGAGTCCATGAATGAACACTATGCATACCTTGGTTCATAAATAAACAAATATTGAGAGAGGAAATTCTTGTTTCTGAATCTTCTATGAAAAGCCCTAGGTTGTTCTGTAGAGGTTTTTGAGATAAGAGAGTGTATTTTGGGTGAAACGTGGCTGAATCACGTGTTAAAGGGATTAAATAGGGATGGGAAATTGAACTTTTTAAATCTGGACGTGTCTTGTAATTTCAGTAAAAATTTCCCGATTTGGACCCCTATCGCGACGCGACGCTATCACGTCGTGTCACTGGAATTCGACAACTGGGAAACTGAGGTATGGCGCAATGTGGAGCCATCGTGTTGCTCCTTCTTTTGTGACCTGAAACTTTGGCATGACGTGGAGTAAATTGTGCTAAGACACTAGAAAAAAAACAATTGTCATTTTAGCTTGTGGCGCGGTGCGCCACTTACCAATATGGCAATGGGAACTTGAAATACTCATAATTTCTTACCCGGTTATCGGATTTAGGTAAATTTTATATCGATGGAAAGATTATTGAATTTCCCACATGACTAAAAATAAAAATATTTAAAATACAATGTGTAAAAAAGTGGATTCATCTTTCAAAGAAGGCTCCTAACATTTTTTAGACGATTTTAAGCTAGAAAAAGGTACGAGGTATTACACTATCCATCTGTTCTACCTTTTGATACTTGTATTTAATGTACGTGTATATTTCTTATTCTTTTCTCTATATGTATTTGTTAAATATGTGTATATTAGAATTGCTAGTGGAGATATTGTGGTTTACCGTTTGGGACATTTTCTGATTTCAGGTGATGTACCCATAGTTTGTGTTTGTATGCTTTATTTTCCACTTCACTAGCTCGGTCTATGATACCTATTGAGTAAAAGTGAACCATACTCATCTCTACTGTTCCCTTTTAGTGCATATCCAGGTATCCATGCACCACATAGATAGCTGATTCAGGCGACTTTTGGAGTCTTTCAGGTAGAGGATGTCCTATGCTACAAGAGTTGGCCTACTATATCTTCCTACCTAGTACATGTCTTATTTTTCATTTAGAGTCAAAGTCTTAATCCTTTTTGTACTATTGGTATCTTTTGATATTTGGGATGTATTTAGTAGTTACTACACTATGACATGAGGTATTGGGTTTTGGTTTTCTATCTTAGATTATTTTTCTGCTATTATCATGTTTGTGTGTCTTGGCTTCACTCTAGAAGCCTTGTATTGGGTGTTGGTATTGATTTCCCATGTTATATTAGTTGGGTGATAAGCTTACTTATTAAGGCTTGCCATGTAAGTTCCATCATGAATCTTTGTTCTTGCATTGTTATACAACATTAGACAAATCTCATTTTATCCCACTCTAGGATAGTCGAATGACTTGCAACTACTGATAAAATTCACCAAGTTCCTGTTAGGATCATGACCAGTTAATCCGTCAAACAACCCTTTCAAGTTAAGTAGTTTAATAATCATTCTAGTAATGTTGAACTTCACCCCTTGAACCAATGGGGGTGGAACGATAAATACAGTAGTGCCAACTCCGTCCAAATCTATATCATCATCATCCAGGTCAGATTACATCGCAGGCTATTGGTGTTATATTTCTTGTGCTTGCTCATTCTAATATATTGGTCCATTTTTATCGGCACGTCTCCTATTCATCAGGTAAACCAACTCATTATCTCCCAGATCCTTATCACCCATATTTGGCATCGTGTGCTTCAGTATTTTTTTATTTAACCTATGTGGTAGCTAGTGTAGATCATATTTTGGCCTCCTATTGAGCTTTTATGTTCCTCCTCAAAGTTCATTGAAGTTCTAGATAGTAAGGTAATAGAGGCTCACCTGGACGATTGGTTTGTGGCATACACAACAAATAGCCTGCAAACACAAAAACAACAAATAAAAGTAAAATTAGGAAATTTGACTAAGAATGCACATAGAATTAATTGACAACTGTATTCCCTAACATCGGTGCCTAAATTTGATGCACCCAAACTATGACTCCCCAAAAAAGAGTGTAAGAGTCTTCTTTCAAATATATAACCAAACTAAGGTTGGGGTCGAATCCTACAGGGAATAAGGTGTTAACTAAGTAGTATGTATATTAATAGATTTTTAATAATAAGTTTCGAATGAATTAAGGGGGAATTTGTTAAAATGTTAATTTAGTGAATTTAGCTTAGTAAACAACAATGGTTTTTATGTAACGTGTGAAAATTGAGAAAGAAGAAACAAGTATCATGTTCACCAAGGTGTTTCAATTCTTAAGGTTGTGGATTCTAAGAACCCCTATCAACAATTACAATTATAGAGAAGTCTGTGTAGGATTTCCCATCCAAGATTTTTTCAACCTTCAAAGATGGATCAACTTTAATTCATTCAAACTTAATGTGATGGAGTAATACAAAAAATAATTCCCTAAGAGATTAATCTTTTGAGGCGTCAATCTTTGGATTAGATGGAAAAACTATAATGTCTTGTCACAATTTCCTTTTCCCAACATTAACTTGTCACGACCCGAGATTACCCCTAGTCGTAACACGGTGCCTTAGAACCATTAGTGATCACAATTTAACCCATGTACCAGCATTGTTCTTGAGAAACTGATTTAAAATATATTTAAAAGCTAAATTTGCTGAGCTAAAGCAAAACCATGAGAAAATCTTAATAAATATGATATTGTATAAGTTTAAGACACTATAAATCTAAAGAAGGAACTTGAATTACATATGATGACTCTGACTGACTATCTATGAAGCTTCTACTATACTGAATATAGGTAGTCTGTACTGACCCCTAACTATCCCTTATCAATACATAAAAATAATGGAAATAAAATACAGGAACTGCAATAGATTTGACTCCTCGAAATATAAGAAGTCATCACTTACTATCTGAATGTTGAGAACTATCTGACCCTGGTGTGTGAGCTACATATGGTACCAACATTATCAAGATATGTAGTCGCAAACTCATATATGTGGTCAGTAGTTTGGAATGTACTTAGTATCTGAGACATACACTAAATCATGGGAAAAACTTAGTGTATTCCTTAAAATTAAAGACATACACTATCTTCTCAAATATGCATTTATATCATGGTTCTACGTAAAAGCTATAAGACTTAGTGACATTTCTAAATCATAACTGAAAATATTTTTTTAAACTAAGAAGTGGTAAAACATGAATATTCTATGTAAATCTCGAGTTAAAACTGAATATGAGGTAAAATCGTACTGCGGATCATGTATGAATACTGAGCATGAATGCATGAATATATATAAAACGAACGCAAAACCAAGTAAAGCATTTACTGAAATAATATGTAAAATGGAATAACTGATAAACTAGCACTTGGTTATGCAAACATGCGCTGATGTGGTCTGAATATTGAACTAAGATTGTGGGAGCTATCACTTTACCAGCATGCCTCAATCTAAGTTGATCGGGTTCCAACATGTAAACCTGGTTTGAAGAGTGTCAATACTCTTCCAGGGGTACAAACATTGGTTGTATGGACCTACTAATCTGGTGTCCCAAAGGGACTAGGGTGTCAATCCTCTATTGGCGGGTGACCAATAAGAGATTGTCAATCCTTTACTGATGGGTGACAACTCATAACCCAGGTTGGATACATAGTTCTTGAACCTAGGGACTGCTACTAAAGATCTCACCCTCTACTGGCGGGTGAAACTTCATCCCTAGGTTCAGTCGGTGCTAAATCCTACTCCAAACTAAACTAACACTAGTACTTATTAAAGTTAATAGGACTCACAACTATAATTTCTAAACATGAATATAATAATATTAATATGATGATAAAATCATTATCTAACTGACTTGTTACTCGAAAGTCAAAACATGCATAAAATATAGGTATCGGATGTTCATAACCCGCCAGCATAAGTTAACACAACTAAACATAACGGTGTTGAGTAAATCTTGAAATGGACAATAAATAAATTGATAAAGCATGTGAAAACATAACTTACATGGGGTAATACATTTTCATGGTTTGTATTGAAAAATACTAAGAGAAAATTAAGTAAATTCATACTTGACATTGAAATTTCATCAACATAACAAGTTATCATGAATAGGGTACTAAAAATACTTGAAACTGTGAGGGACTACTATTTCATGGTAGAATTATAGTCTTCCATGGAGAAATCACTGAATTTAAACTTTTCATGGAACCCTAGTTTATGAAATTCACAAGATTCATGAATAAAAATCGTAATTTTGGGCATGGGAAAGAAAGGATATCCTCATTGAATACCCACATACCTAAATTTCTTGACTTCTTAAATGAAAGCATGAATTTGAATCATTGGAATTTGAATTCTTAAAGAACGACCCTTACTTAGTGTTCTTGAAGATATGAGAGAAGATGAATTGTGTATTTGATCAGTTTTTGGGGTTATGGAATGATCAATTCGTGTTTATATCAGGTACAGGATGATTTAAGGAATAAATAACTTGTTTACCCTAAAATATTTTAAGAGAAACACGGTTTTTAACATTTCTAAACAAGGCCCGTTCCACAATTCTTATCGTGGAGCATAAGTTCTATGCCACACTGCTTTTCAAAGAGCACTAGGTCCGTGCCATGCTACTTTTTGCGGACCTTCACTAGTTTCTCACTAGAATGGACATATCTTTTTGCTCGAGTATCAAATTAAGGCAAAATTGGATGAATTGGAAAGAGGACACAATTATCTACAATTTTACGGGTATTTAGCTCCAAAATTCCATATATTTCAAAAGTTATACAGGTTCAAAGTTGACCTTGGTTGAATCGAATACCAAATTGGTTCAATCAAAAACTCTTAACTCAACATTGCTCTAACTATTTCCTATTATCATTTGCACCTCGGTAGCACTTTACACACTAGGTAAATGGTCATGACACTTATATTCATACTCAAATCATTAGATTAGAGTTTATATATATAAGAACGATAGTTTGAATTCTTGCCTAAAAATGCGGGGTGTTACATTATCTCCCCCTTGGAATCATTATTATCTCCCCTTTGGAATCATTTGGCCTCGAATTATGGGTAGGAGCTTTTTGAAACCTTAGAAGTATAGAATAATGTTGAAATGACATATCTTCTAATAAATAATATAGCTGAGATAAAATGATAAAACTTCTATCATGAAATCGATTTCTATGCTAACTTAATTGACTACAAAGAGCTGATTCATGTTGATAGCTTAGAAATCACTTTAAATGTTCATGACCCAATCATACATATAGAACTGCGAAGTCATAACTGATGTAATAAAATTCTAAGAGTTACTAAGAATGGACTAGGATTTTCCTTAAACTCTCCTTATTATAACTTCTAATAACAATTGAGGGAAAGAATTTTAGGCATGATATGGGTATGAAGTTCGAGTAAGGAACCACAACATTGATACAACTCTATAACATAGAATATAGGCATATAGAACAAAAGATATAATAGGATTACTATGTCTTAGGCAATGCAACCGTTAACTTGCAAGTTTTTCCCTACTTCTCAAATACTCCCTCAACTATGTCTTTTCTCTTAAATACTACCCTTTATTTGATGCCACTTATAATCTTCACACGGGTATTGATAACTCTATCTACTAAATTGTAAGATGAACTAAATTCTAGCACCATGTTCAAGTCTACTCAAAGTCAAAAGGTACCCCACATAACACTGTATTACTAGTCTAAACCACACATTTATTGTTCTATGTGTTTTCACAGCTCTCACCTCAAGAATAATACTCCGTACCACTATAACAAACAACTTCAACCACTTACTTGGAATTAACTAATGCACAATGAATTCTTCCACTTATATACCAACATGGAATTTAAGCGTATCATTATAACCACATATGAACTTCTAGGCATCAAACCCACCTCGGAATTTTCCCCATATTTTGTAAAACCTCTATGAATAACAACTCTCTTCCACTATTCTTAAGAAGACACAGATGGAATTCTCAACTAGCCGTGACATATACCAAGGCTTTTCCTCAATCTTCCTTCACACTTATAGTGTTAGATAAAACAAGCATAAAACAATTTATCCCTAACAAGGAAAATTAAATCTCTCCCATCTATAAAATTGTTCATTACCACTATCATTTCATAAGGATCGTATCTAACCCTATTGCGTGAGCTATATCTGGTACCTACATTATGATGGAATATAGCCATAAATGCATATATGTTTTAAGTACTTTAGAATGAACTAAGTATGTGAGACATGCTCTAAATTATGGAAAATATTTAATGTATGTTTTAAAACTGAATACATAAGCTTTCTACTAAAATATGCATTTAAATCATGGTTGTACGTAAAAGCTGTAAGACTTAGTGACATTTCTAAATCAAGAGCTAAAAGTATTTTTGCAAATTGGGAAGCGGTATAAACATGAATACTACATGTAAGCATCCAGTTAAACGTGAATAGAGTATAAAACCATATTGCGGATCATGTATGAATACTGAGCATGAATGCATGAATATATATATATATATATATAAATGAATTCAAGACCAAGTAAACCATGTATTGAAATAATATTAAAAGTAGAATAAGCGATAAACTAGACACTTGGTCCTTTAAACCTGAACTGATATGGTCTAAATACTTAACTAAGATTGTAGGAGCTATCATTAAACTGACATGCCCCACTATAAGCTGATCGAGAAAAAACTTGTAACGCAGTTGAAAGGGTGTCAGTACCTTGCCATAGGTACCAACATTGGTTTTGTGGATCCACTAAGCTAGTATCCCGAAGGACTAGGGTGCCAGTCCTCGTGATACACCCAAATTACAACTCTCTTACAAGAGTGTGAGTGGTCGTTGTCAATTATATAACCCAACTAGGTTGGGGTCGAATTAAACAGGGAATATGGTGTTAATTAAGTTGTATATAGATTAGTTGACTTTTAATCATTTGTTTCCATAAAACAAAAACGAGGGATTTGATTCAGTTTACAAATTAATGGTTTCAGTTTAACAAGATGAAATATGTGTAGTAGTATTCAAATTTAGAGAAATAGCAAGCTAGGGTTATGTCGACCTTGTAGTTTTTAATGTTTTCTAACTATAGGTTTTACTAATTCATAAATGTATCATGCTTACAGAGAAACATATTGTATTTAATGTCATAATAGTAGTGTTTCTCAACCATCAAGGACTAATTCACTTTAGTTCTATCGAATCAAAATTGTTTACAAAAACAATACGAAATCTCCAAGTAGTTAATTCTGTTAAGGCATTAACATATCAAATAGGGTTTGGAAATCCTATTTTCTTTTCACTACTCTCATTTCCAAACCTTAACCTTTCTATAGAACAAGTTGAGTTTTAAGTCACATCCTCTATGTTTGCAACCATGAGAATTCAAGATAAACGAAGAGAGCATGATATAAGTAGATCAATACATGATGAATTCAAAAACCCAAAGTAATAGATTGTATGTTACATGGCTTCCATAACCCTAACTAATAAGCCTAGCTACTCATGGTAAAAACAAAAATCAGCATAAGTATATTCATCATACCAAAAACTACAAGACGATCTTGGTGTGTAAACAATGAACCAAGAGAAAACATTTTTATCTACTCTAAGCCACCAGTCTCCTTTCAAAAATAATACAAAATAATGAATCCTGATAAATTTTCAACATCAAGTCTTTTTAATAATCTTTTTGCTCATAATTGCCTTCTAAATCCCTAAACTAATTATAAATGACAAATTAGTCTTGGACATAGTTTCTACATGCCACATTTGATCTAGACTGCTACTCTCTCTTGTGTCATATGCCATCCGTATTCCATAGTCCCATTATGTCTCCATCTACCTCATTAATACCTCAAATCATGCTAATCACATCGGTTTACTCAATTACATAGAAGTAGAGTAAAAACATAAGAAACTAGGCACTTTGGTTCTCCAAACTTAGCTAAAATATGGGTAAGTTATGGTGCTTATGCATATTTATGCATACTACACAAGTCTTAGCACCCACAAATGAAAAAAAAAAAGATGCTCAAATAGGCTCACACAACAATTATGAAGAAAAAGTAAATTCATGGATGATTACTAGAGACAACCTACCATCAAGAATAGACTCATTAAGTTGGCAAATCATATAAATTACCTAACCTTCATCAACCATGTTCCGTCACAACAAGAAAATTACCCATAATCACTCACAATCATGTAATTTCTAACAAAATGGGTACAAGAATCAAGTTGCGCTCACTCTCACAAAGAATTCTCAAATTATAACTGAGGATCATATGCTTGCCCTTAGTATAATGCCCTACTAATATCAGAATTCGAAGATTAGGATCAAATAGGTCTTTTACGGGTTGTAATGCAGGCTAAAGGATGCGTAGGAACTATTTTGGCAAAAAATAGTAAATATCTTCCCTAAGCATTTTAATATACTACATTATGCATCTATGACCAATTTCTAACAACCAATTTATACCACTTTCATCTATCCATATCTTTTGTTTTCATCCCATCCTATTAAACTCAATTAATAACACTATGGTGGGAGTATGCAGCTCTTCCAATATATTTTTTTGCACCTATTTAATGTTACACACCCTTATGCTATCCACCCTCAACTTAAGCCATTTGTCTTAGTTGAGGTGCACAATTTCCAAGAAGGGCCAGTTCTAAAACAGGTTTATTGTAACATGTTCGGGATAAAATTTTGGAACTTTTTCAACAATTTTTGCTACTCCCAACCACATCAATTTCATACGCCAATAACTAGACTTTGGGGCATCAATTTAACTTTTTTCCTCTTATTATCAAACTCCTAACTCAAATTGATTTTACATTAAAGCACTTAGGAGCTTTTGGATCAAATTATGATCTATTAAAGAATGGGTTAGGCTACATATGAGCCTAAAAAAGAACAATCTAAAAGATCAAAGGAGCTAGCTAAGATAATGTCCAGAGGTAGGTCAAAAGAAGGCATAGACAATGTCTATCAAATAAATGGCTAAATTATCTCCTAAACTCATAATATTTATTTCTCTTTGCACATACTCCTAGAAAGTTCTAGCATCAGTTGCAATAAGGAATATGCAACAGTCTTACACACCCATGGCATATGAACAACTCAATTAGGAGCATTATAGATTCTCGACCAAACAATTACATGAGTTCAAATAAAACCAACAATTACAACAAGAGTCATCATTAGATCCTAGGTGTTTCAAACGTAATGATCCATCACATACTTATATTATAATGTCATGTGATCCACAAGAACAATTACATTCAATTAAATGACTAATATTCTCTTAAAATAGTCGTCATCCATCCATCTTCGAGAAAAAAATCTAATTATGACTAAATAAAACAGGCATCTAACAAGAAACAAAATAAATAAAATAACTAATCCTATCACAGAAGTATACTAAGGAAAGGATCCTATTTTCTTACAAAACAAGTAGCAAAGTAACCATCCAACCCATACTTAAGTTAAGCACTGCCGCTAGGGCAAATAACAAGATAAAGAACCTGGCTAGTAGTACTCCTCATCCACATTAGGATTCATGCCAACTGAATGGAGATCATCATTGGAGCCATTTTTCCTGTATTCATCACATCATCCATGTCAGCCACACATAATAAATCTAACTACAATTAAGATGAAGGTGGTGTAGTCACCACCCCAAATTTAATTTGTTTAGTATAAACCAATTAAATATTATTGCCGGTTACTCAGGATTCACCAACATACACTTTGATATGGTGCACCAATATTAGTCACAATATAATTCACTCACTTTAATTCCACCAATTTTACTTCAATGAAACAATTTTTCAACAAAGTTATGCCTTAGAGCTTCGACATACCAATACACAAAATACCATCACTTTTACATGATTTAACCAACACCATGTTTCAATAAGTAAGTTATGAAATAATGGCCACACAACTAAACTACATTAGTCATAAACAATTCAATCACATGCAAAAGTTTAAAGTACTACAACAATGGTGTCTACTAAAATAATGATCTTTATCTTCCCAAGATGCTTAATACGTATCTTTGGCATAGCCATGGCAAGAATTTAATTTATAATCCTCAAGATATCAAGTAACTATACATAAAGTCACAATAACTAAGGATTAAGAAAGTAAAAATTACCTTTGAAGATGGAACATGTGGAAAAGAAAGAGAAAATTCTTGAGATTATTAAGCAAAGAGTAATCTTAAAGGACAAAGAGAATGGTAAGAGAGAAATCTCATATGGCTTAGGAGTGAAATAAGGATGAATTTGGGAAATTAGGGTGTGGAGTCTATTTAAAGAATGAAATATGGGTCGGGTTGACCCATGTTAAAATCGGATACTATGTTGAACTTTGAGTGGTGTGCGATGCATATGTTATCACAAAGTCCTAAGTGTGCGTTGCACATGAAATTGCCTAACCCAACCAGTAAGCATGTGCGGTATGGTGTGTGTCACACATGTTATCGTACAAAGGTATGTATGTGGTGCACAAGCAATCTCTAACATTAAGGTGCGCACCGCCTAAGGTATCGCACAAGTGAAACAGTGAGGATGGGTAGTTGGATATGCAATGGATAAACAATTGCTAACATTAAGGTATGTGCCGCATAAGGTTTCGCACAAGTTAAGGTGTGCACCACACATGTTAATGCCTACTTGAGGCAGTGGGCTTAGGCTATGTCTTAGGCGACGCCTTTTCCATGGCTATGTAAACTTGGGTGTCACACACCCTATAGTACACTTAAACTTGAATGCCATGCACCCTATTCTCCATCTGAGGCATCGAGAAAAATCCGTGTAACTCTAGCATGAATCATGACTCTAGCCTTAATATTTGATCACTCCAACTTACCTGAAATGTTTCCCTTACTTCTAACTTACCATCTTTAGTATGGCTCACTTTCAAACCGCGTTTTAGAAACTATCACCTCCTTAGTTCTTTGAACACCTATACGTAATCAAAAATGGTAAAAAAAATGATTAGAAAGATGGGTTTTCTCCCACCAAGAGTCGTAGTTTTGGTTATGGCTCAACTCTTATTTTTGCATTTTTATTTAGCATGATAAAATAAGAATAAAATCATAGGTTGCCTCCCATGCAATGCCTGATTTAACGTTGTAGCATGAATAGATTATCTTGACTACTAAGGCTTCATCAAGATACATCGATGATACCATTTGTACCTTATCTTCATAGAATACATCAACGATCAAGAAAACACTAATCTCCTTTTGTTGTTTCATGGATTTACACACTTCAAAACTAAACTTTTTCCCATTGAGCCTAAATTTTAGCTCATTCAACTCCAGGTCAACTAACACTCTCCCAGTTGCTAATAACAGCTTGCCCAAAATTATGGGTACTTCAAAGTCCACTTTGCAATCAAAAATTAGAAAGTCAGCAGGAAATATAAAATCATCTACCTTTACAAGTACATCATGTAGAATCCCAACCAGCATTTTCACCGGTCTATCCGCCATTACTAGTTGCATATTTATGGGTGTGGGGTTTACCAAACCCAACTTCTTATAAATAGCTAGCGGCATCTGATTGATGTTAGCTCCTAGATCACATAAGGCCTTAGCAAAATCAAGACACCCAATCGCACAAGCGAAGGTCAGTGTTCCTAGGTCTTCCTTCTTCTAAACCTGTGACCTTGTAGAAATAGCACTATAATAATGGAAATTATCCACCGGTTCATACCTTATCTCTCTTTTATTCATCATAAGATCTTTCATAAATTTAGGATATCCTGGCATCTGCTCAAGTGCTTCAACTAAAGGAACGTTCACTGTCAATTACTTCAACATAGCCATGAATTTGTTAAACATGCCTCATCTTGTTTCTTCTTTAATAATTGAGGAAATGGGGGTGGTGGCCTTAGGATTTCAATTGGAGAAACTTTTACCTCCTTTCTTATGCCTTGCTCCACACCACTAGTATGCTTCGGCTTAGGTGGTTGTTCCATTTCTGCACTCTTCTTCTCTGAACCTCCCAACTCCATAGACACCACTGAAGATTCATCAATAATCTCTCAATCCATTTTTACCGCATCAGTATGAGAGGATGCTCCCCATTCTGGACTAGATAATATCTTACCGCTCCTAGTGGTAACAGCCATATACGATCCATCAGTCCTTGGATTCTGAACTGTATCACTTAGTAGAGTCCTATTCTTTCTTTGGTTGAATGTTGTGGATAATTGGCACGTCTGCTACTCCAGTTGTTTAATAGTAGTCGAGTGTGAATTTACTATTTGACTCATAGAAGACAAGTCACTCTTCATCGTAGTCACCCCAAAATTGGTCACCTCAACTTCCTTTAATAGTTTTCTATCATTTCCTCTATGGACATTTTGCCTGAACTGGTGGCAGCATTATCATAGCTTCCAGGAGGTACATACAGTCCACTATTGTCAGTTTTATTCTTCCAATCTCCTTGATGGTTCAAACCTTGGTTTCCTTAACCACTGGTTCAGAAACCTCTATGGTTATGCCAGTAGTTATCCTTTTCTATGATGTTTGATTCAGCTTTCTTACCGTGCGACCCCACAACTTTTAATTTTTCTATATTCCCTGATAGCAAATATTTTGTGAGTAGATCCATCTGGGTTTTCATGTGAGCCATATCCTAATTATGCTCCTCTTCTTTCCTACGCTTCTCTGCTGATATTGTACTAGACCTAGTATTACTTACCACCATAGAATCTCTAGTACTCTAAGGTCTACTTTTCTTATTTATTATTTCTAACATGTCCGCAGCATCAGTAAAGGTGAGCTCTATAAAAGCTCCTCCTGCAGAATTATCCACTATTGTCTTTGTAAGTGAGTTCAAAGATCTATAGAATGTTTCCATCAAGTGTTCATCAGTCATCTTATGGTTTGGGAATTAAGTCAAATTCTTTTTAAACCTTGCCCAAGTCTCATGCAAAGCTTCATTAGCCAATTTCCTAAAGTTTCTGATCTCATCCTTCAACTGTAACATTCTAGAGGGCGGAAAGAACATTTCTAGGAAAGCTCCTTTTAATTGCCTCCAGTTTGTTATAGAATTAGGAGTTGACTCATTCAACCATATAGTTTCCTGACCAGACAGAGACAGTGGGAACAATCTCAAACGAATAGTATTTTGTCCTACTCCAGGACTATCAAACAACTTACAAATATTGATGAAATTCACCAAATTTAGATTTGGATCATCACCAGGTAATCCACCAAAGAGTCTTTTCAAATTTAGTAGTTGGATCATAGTACTGGTGATGTTGAATTTTACCTCAGGAGATAGTGGTGGTTGAACGATTGCCCCTATAGCTCTAACTATATCTAAATCGTCCTCATTATTTTCAATATCAAACTGCATAGCTTGGCGATCTAGTCTTCCTCTAAATGGACAATTTTGATTTATAGGTGCAACTACTTCCATTGTACTCCTTCTATTAGCTAGGCCAATTAAATCATATCTGCATTCTGTTAATTTAACTGAGCATTAGCCAAAGCAGCTAATCTTTCATCTTCTTATTGGTTATCTATTCTTTCAATGCGATAAGGTTCAGGATTGAAGGATAATAATGGTTCTCCTAAACTTCTGGTTCGTGACCTAAATAACAATGAGCCTATAACAACAAAAACAAAAAATGAACGTAAAATAAGGAAAATTGAAAAAAAGTTAATTAACACGCATAAACTAAATCAACAACCATATTTCCCGGCAGTGGCGCCAAAATTTAATACACTCAAATTAGAACTCTCTTACGAGAGTGTAAGCAGTCGTTCTCAAATATATAATCCAACTAGGTTAGGGTTGAATCCCACAAGGAATATGGTATTAATTAAGTTGTATGTAGATTAGTTGAATTTTAATCATTTGTTTTCATAAAACAAAAAGGGGGGATTTGATTCAGTTCACAAATTAATGGTTTTAGTTTAACAAGATGAAATATGTGTAGTAGTATTAAAATTTAGAGAAATAGCAAGCTAGGGTTATGTCCACCTTGTAGTTTTCAACGCTTTCTAACTATGGGTTTTACTAATTTATACATGTATCATGCTTATAGAGAAACATATTGTATTTAATAACATAATCCTAGTGTTTCTCAACCATCAAGGACTAATTCACTTTAGTTCTCTCAAATCAAAAGTGTTTACAAAAATAATACGAAATCTCCATGTAGTTCATCTTGTTAAGGTATTAACATATGAAATAAGGGTTGGAATTCTTATTTTCTTGTCACTACTCTCTTTTCCGAATCTCAACCTTTCTATCGAACAAGTTGAGTTTTAAGGCACATCATCTATGTTTGTAACCACGAGAATTCAAGATAAACAAAGAGAGTATGATATAAGTAGATCAATACACGATGAATTCAAAAACCCAAAATAATAGATTGTATGTTACAAGGCTTCCATAATTCTAACTAATAAGCTTAGCTACTCAAGGACAAAATGAAAATCATCATAAGTATATTCATCATACCAAAAACTAGAAGACGGTCTTGGTGTGTAAACAATGAACCAACAGAAAAATGTTTTTCTCTAATCTAAGCCGCCAGTCTCCTTTCAAAAATAATACAGAATAATGAATCCTGGTAAATTTTAACCATCAAGTCTCTTTAATAATCTTTTCTCTCATAATTTCCTTCTAAGTCCCTAAACTAATTATAAATGATAAATTAGTCTTGAACATAGTTTCTAGGCGCCACATTTGATCAAGAATACTACTCTCTCTTATGACATATGCCATCCGTATTTCATAGTCCTATTATGTCTCAATCTACCTCATTAATACCTCAAATCAAGCTAATCACATTGGTTAGCTTAGTTACATAGAAGTAGAGTAAAAACATAAGAAACTAGGCACTTTTTTCTCCAAACTTAGCTAAAATATGGGTAAGTTATGGATCTTAGGCGTATAAATATACCCAAGATCACCTTTACTAGTGGGTGACCCCTAATAATGTGTTAGTCCCCTATTGGCAGGTGACATCTCCTAACCTATGCTGGATATATAGTTTTGGAGTTTAGGGATTGCTACTAAATGTCTCCATCCTCTACTGGCAGGTGAGTCATCATCCCTAGGTTTGCTCGGTGCTAAATCGTACTACCAACTTAATTGACAATAGTATTGATTAAAGTTAATATGACTCACAACTAATAATTTCTCAGCATGCTTATGATAATCTGAATATGATGATAAAATTATGATCTGACTAACTTGTTACTTGAAATCATTAAAATGCATAAACATATAGGTATTGAGTATTCCTAACCTACCATCATAAGTTAACACAACTAAACATAATGATAGTGAGTAAATCATGAAATGTACAATTCATAAATTGATAATTAACATGGTGTCAAAAGAACATAGTTTAGGTGACTGAAATTATAAAGCATGTAATCAGATAGCTTACATGGTGTCACACATTGTCATGGTTTGTATGCAAAACTACTAATAGAAAATTGAGTAAATTCATACTTGACATTGAAATTTCAACAATATAATAAGTTTTCATGATTAGGGTATGGAAGAATGCTTGAAATTATGAGGGAACACTATTTCATGGTAGAATTGAAGAAATACATGGAGAAATGATGGAATTTACGCTTTTCATGGAACCCTAGTTTATGGAATTCATATTATTCATGAATAAAAATCATAATTTTGGGCATAAGGATGAAATAAGATCCTCTTGGAATGCCCACATATATAAATTTCTTTACTTCTTGAAGGAAAGAGTGAATTTAGATTATTGGATGTTGAATTCTTGATGAAGGATCCTTATTTAGTGTTCTTGAGGATTTGGGAGAGGAGGAATTTTATATTTGATGAATTTTGGGATATTCAATGATCAATTTGTATTTATATCAGGTATAGGATGATTTAGGGTGTAAATGGATCTTTTACCCTTGAAAAATTGAAAACAAATATGGGTTTTAGCATTTTTAAACAAGGTCCGTGTGATGCTTATTATCACAGAGCATAAATTCCATGCCACATTAATTATTGCAGAGCACAAGGTCCGTGTCACACTTTTTATCGCGGACCTTCACTAGTTCCTCACAATAATGCTCATAACTTTTTGCTCGGGGATCGGATTAAGGAAAAATCAGATGCATTGGAAAGAGACTCAATTATCTATAAATTGGATGGTCTTGATCTCCAAGATTACATATATTATACAAGTTATAAATGTTCAAAGTTGACCTTGGTAAAATCAAATACCAAAATTTAGTCGAATCAAAAACTGTTAGCTCAACTTTTCTCTAAGTATTTCCTATGAACATTTTTCACCTTAATATAACTTTATACACTAGGTAAATGATCATTACACATATTCATAATAAAAAAAAGGGATTAGAGTTTATACACATTGGAACGACGATTAGAATTCTAGCTCAAAAATGTGGGGTGTTACATAACTTTTGCATTCAAGCAAGTTATGTTTATCGTCCCACTCCTTATGTCTTCAACCAAGAAAAATCATAAAAATGAAGAGAAAGTGATATACTTAAAATGTTAACAGAGATTAATCATACCCACAATGCTTGAACTGAAAAACACCAATGCTCCCATGACCTTAATAATGGAAGCTTTAGCCAGACATAATTAGGAAATAGATGAAAAGATTAGTTTCATAAATATTTTAGATTTGACTTATAGCCCATAGAGAATAAAAAATTCACAGGAAAATAGTGTATAATTCTGCTCTAAACTTGTTTCTCAGCCAAACATATGTTACAAAATTTAAGAATAGCCAAAAGATGCCTATTCTAACCCTAAACTGGGTATTTATAGGTTCTAAAAAAGTGGGTATTTAAAATTCAAATGTAGGCTACCACGTCAACGCTGATGGTTTGCCTGGTAATTTGTTAAGGAAATGCCGGTTCATCGGTTGAACCATCACTGATGTCTTAATGCTTTACTATTATATGGATAATGGTGATGTCCTGGGATATGGTCGATTGGGGGACAAATGGACCATCCCACTTTTCATCCCTGACTCCCTAGTTTGCATAAATTCTAGTTAACTTTGACGGACGAGACAATGAACTATTATGGCCTTGACAAATTGTCCCTTGGGTCGTTGTTTATCTACAAGAATTCTAACATTCTACTTGAGGACAGTGGGTAATCTAATAGCTTGTTGGTTCTCTAACGGTCCATCGAGACTCCGACAATCGGCTGGGTAAACCATCGCAGAGTCTTAGATTTTTTACTTTCTGACATTCTATGCTTCTAAGACTATCTCCTGAGATCAAGCATAACACACATCAAATACCACTAATTGTTGATAGAAAACAAACAACTATCCCTAATAAAATATGCAAAAGAAGTATGTACATTATTTCATAAGACTGATAATCCTATGAAATAAGAGTGCATATCTCATAAGCTATACAACGTAAGGATAGAGTTCACTGATTTTTGGAGCATGATTAGGACCCTAGACTAAAGTTTTTACTTCTCAAACTAGGAATTGTAATTGGATATAAATATCTTTCAAGAGCATAACACTAATGTGTGAAACATAGTAGGAGGTCATAATGTATGCATTTGAGGAATACGGTAGTGGGAATGAATTGTTGTCTAATGCTAATTCCTTCTAAAACGCATTGCTCTTTGGTTCTCATGATCTAATTTATATCTTTACCCTATCATTTCTCCTTATATCAAGGCCAACATTCTGTGACTAATACCTCATGAATATTATCTTAACTGAACTATAATAACCTATTTATATGGTCGGGGTATAACAATAAACATATATACTAAACCCCCTAAAATACTATGTTGTAGATATGAAACCCCTCTTAGTACTTTTTTGAGATACTACTCTTAACTTTCTCTAGCCTCTATAATCCTCCTCCTACAACTTAAAATCATACTAACGAACATAACCAATTCACCTAGCACCTCAAGAAATTTTCTTTCTTGTTATTATACTGACATTCCACCACTAAGTTTATCTCTCTCTAAATTAATGAAGAATAAAGCTTTAAAAGGAAATTCATCATTTTCTACCTTTAATTCCCCGCTACAGCTCTTAAGAACACGAAGTGATACATGATATACCTATCCTAGGACATACCCAGAAACTTATGGATACCAACTAAGAACATACAACACTTAATAATCATAGAGTATCATGCAACCACATAATACATTGGGTTTACTTCTAACTTTAGAATGCTTAAGAATCTCCTTTATCTAATGAATTGGTTATGCTTCATTATCTCACATAGGAATCATATCTACATAATACCTATTATCAAACTTATTGAAAATTAATGATAGTACCCACCTTAGGGCCTTGTTGTAATAGGCATCTCAAGTCCAACTAGGACCAAGGACCACCCCTGATACCCACCTTAACCATCCAAATACATACACTGGGTCAGATGAATGAACATATAACAAGATATCATATTTAGCACAAATATAGACACTGGGAGAGGTCTATGACCGTGATGACCCAAACAAGTCTAACCGTCCAAAACCCAAACAATAACCTTGTCAAAGATGATACAATAACAAATTACGAGCACATAACATAAAATAAAAGGATGGAATAATGGTAAATAAATTCCAACAACATCAACCCCCAATTTTAATGCAAATACTAAGGCTGACACCAATACTGATCCTTCCCATTCCAACCTATTGTAGTCACACAAAGCCTTTAGCTAAAAGAAAACCAATATTTGGTTGGGACATGGCCCCAACCATTGCCAAAACTAATATCCATAAAATTACCAAAGTATGTAAATACATCTATAATATAAAATAGAACGTTCCAAAATATGGAAGCTCATAACATCAATCTAATAGTTGATCTCGAATTTGATCACTAAATAAAAAAACTAGAATGGCCGGTGACAACATTGCATGAGGATACAGCCGCTTGAAGATGGGTTAGCGGGTGAATGCTAGAAAAAACTCATGATAAAGGTAAAATAATTCCATTCAATAAAACCAAGTAATCTAACCATATGCACATTATGATACATATATCTATAGATGAAACCATGTTGGGAAAGAGATTTAGGTTTAGTATGCCTTTAAGACCATTAACTTGGGTATGTGTAGCTTAACCAACCTAGAAAAACCCATAGTCCTTATGGGTATAGTGTAACCCCCTAAATGGGCCTCGATATATGTAGCCATACAAATTAGAGATTCCATAAGAGTAGGGGATTCTTGAGTACCCTTCTCTCTCCATGATACATATCTATAGTGTACTTGTAGGATTCCCATGTACCTCATAGTATCATATATGGTCTCTATGACCAACCCTCATATCTCCAAACATGATTTTCTAGTTTTCATCAATTGGACTTGGACATTCATGGTTAGCTATCATACCCCGCTATTATGCCCAATTAAAACCATTACTATCCAACCAAACCATTATGTTATTATTATTACAAATGATATGAGTAGTTGTATATTCATACCAACTATATCTTGAAAGCAATGTCCATTGCTAACCTCTTTATGTAAAGGGATTCCCATATACCCATAGATTAAATTATCAAGTTAACTTGGGAAATTTCATATGACCCACAAGTGTTCCATTATTAAGTTTTCTTAGGGGAATCCCATGTACCCAAACTGTTAATTACCATGTTTACTTGGGGGTCCCCCTTGTAACCCTCAAACCTTACCATCTGAAACATTATAAATAATTTAAACCATTTAGACCAATTAGGGTTTCATTATCAAACCATACCATACAATAGTAACATTAGAAGTCTAATAATATAGAGAAAGAATTCTCTAGGCATTTCATCAAATATGTTGAGGGAAAAGTGTTTCCAAAACCAATTCCTATTACGAATTAACCATTTTGTAACACCCCGATGTCTTTATAGCTAAATTCCATCCATGGAAAGTCTAAGCATTAGCTTCTAGAATGATCTAAATTAATTTTAATGTAGAATTTCCTAGATTTTAACATTTAATTACGTAGATGACTGAATTATCTCCAACGATATAATATTCATCCAAAATGGACCCTCAATGAAGATGTTATGAATAATTTAAGGTTTCAATCATAAACATCATAATTTTGGTGTTTAGCGCATCGTGGAGAGGGTCAAATTAACAATCGTTAAATTCCAGTGGGGTTCCGCGATGGTGGCACGTCACGGATGAACCTAATTTCCCACTTGTCAAATTTTAGTGGAGCACCTCTATTGTGGTGCGTTGCAGTGGCACCCAAAATCAGGTTTTTAAGTTCAAATTTCCAGTTCCATTTAGGAGTCATTAAGGGTAATTTTGACTTTTTTTCTAGCCTTTAAAACCGTCCTAACAAAGGATTTAGGGTATGTAAAGCAACTTAACCCTATTTTTCTCAAAATCATCAAGAATCCTCTCTAGAGTTTCGAATAAAAAATTTAAAAAACTCAAGATTCAACCGTTGGTTTTCAAAATCGATTGAAGATTTGAAATACCCAGATCATAGCCTTCAAGAAACACCCATTGTTTCCCTATTTCGAGGTATATGGGATTTTCCTAAAATCTCATGGGCTTAGAAATCATGTTTTAAGAAAAAGGGTTTTGGATTTATGAATATAATCATATTTTAGAAGTTATATTGTTTTGGCCTTTAGGCCTTCCCCTAATTTTTTTTGTAAATTATATATATATATATATATATATATATATATATATATATATATATATATATATGAATGTGTTCAAGGATGAATATTCAATTGAGAGCATGACTTATAATGAACCCCTCTCTTGTTATGATCTTTCTCATCTTCCATATGATATGAATTGTTCTAAACTGCATCTTGAAAAGCATGTTATGAAATGTCTTGAATGATGTTATATTTGAAATATGAATTCAATTTCAAAAGAGAGACGGTTATTTGTATTCAAACATGTTGAAAATATATATAATGAAAGAGTGTATAGATTTTGCCAAAAGCACATGACCACCTTATGTTTGAAGAGTTATTGCATAGTTTTGGTTTATGCTTTTGGTATACAAAATCTCTTATACTATTTGCATGTTTGGGTGGTATGAACTATGTTTTAATGAAAGAATTATGCATGATGCATTATGGCTCAAAAATAGGACTTGCAAGTGTTGGTGTAACGACACCAACTCAGATTATGCCATGGTAAGTCAGAATAGAATAGAATAAATGTTTAAAGTCAAAATTTTCAAATGTTGAAACTAGAATAATGCCTAATTTAGAATAGGATAAAATTCGGCATAAAGAGAGCTTAGGTGGTTCCCCAAAGAAGGCATGAGTCATACAACTCGTTTCTCAAAATCATGATTTGCCGATCCAGGTATATTATATTACGCTGGCGTAGAGCCGCGTGGCATATCAAAAACAGAAACTCCAATCCTTGTGGCACTCTCGGGTTGGGGGCTTCCCCACAATGCCAATTGCGGATTTGATACAGCCCATGGAATATCAGAATTATAGGGGAATGCCACCTAACGCAGAAGTTATACAAAGATCAGACATTGCGTTGATAAAAATAATTTGTGATTTTTAGAAAGTGCCCATGTGTTTTAGAACTATTTTATGTATAGTATCTGACGATTTGCTCTCCAACTATTTTATTTGCATAAAAGTTTTATTTTGGAATAATTTGCATATTAGTATTTCTGTATTGAGCCCCCCTCCCCCTTTTAAGTTGTGAGGCTCAATCTAGGGGTCTAAAAAGGTAGTAGGTTTGTCAGACAGAGTTTGCAGTGTTCAGTTTCTGATCCTTCTCTATTCTAGAAGGCCCATATTTCATATTATGACCCTTATTATTATTTTGGTCTACTAGGAGCGTAGTCCCAGTTTTCAGACAGTTATCAGATTTTCATGTAGTAGAGATTTCGCAGACTGAGTCAGATGTTATTTAGCAGTAGTTGCACTACAGTTTTCCATACTTATGTTGATGTTAGAATTTGACCATGTTTCCATAGCTGACTATGTTTCCGCATCTTTTTTATTATATGAGTGTTGTGCATGATTACCAGATAGAGAACGGAGTTTTGGGCCTTCATGTTTTGGGATGTCCGTCATGGCCAAGCCTAGTTTCGGTCGTGACAAACTTGGTATCAAAGCATAGTTCATGGTCCCAGTGTGTCTACGAAATTGCATCGGGTAGAGTCTTATTTATGGATGTATTGCGCGCCACACTTATAGGTAGGAGGCTACTAGGCATTTTGGAATGTTTCTCTTTTTTGTGATTTATCTTACGCTGTAGAGTCTAATCTGTCCCCTAATCAATGATCTCTTGCTTTTCAAAAAAATAGTTATGCCTCTCCATCGCACCAACATTAATGCTTAAGAGGACGAAGTCCGTCCCACTCATGGGATGAGGACACATAACAGAGCTCACACTCCAGAACCTCTCCCTACTCCTAGAGTTGCTCCAGTCCTGATCAGTTCACCTAGGGCTCCATGAACCAATGTTAACCTTTCCATGACTACTCAAAGGGTTGTTTTGAATACAAATTTCAGATAATCTATTCATATTCTAACACAGTTGGTGGCTAATCAGGTCCAACAATTAGTAGATGTGGGGTCTGTACCTGTTACATCTAAATCTACTAGGGTCGGTAAGTTTATGAGAATAAACCCGCCTAAGTTTACTGGCACTAATGTAGTAGAGAATTCGGAAGAGTTCATAGACGAAATGGAAAAGATTTTTAGAGTGATGCATGTGGATCAAGTGCAAGGTGTCGAACTAGCGGCTTATCAGCTAAAGGATATAGCAAACCAATGGTATGATGAGTGACAAGAGGCGAAGGGTGACATTGTTGAGCCCACAGTGTGGGATGAATTTGAGAAAGCTTTTCTTGATAGATTTTTTCCTTTGGAGATGAAGAAAGCTAAAAAAGAGAAGTTCATGAACCTTAAACAGTGTAGGATGAGTGTTCAGGAGTATACTTTAAAGTTTAATCAATTGGCCTGTTATGCTCCTAAGATGATGAGTAGTAGAGGGCCTGAATGAGGAAGTTTACTTCCAGCCTTTTAGATGATTTGGTTCTTGAATGGCAAGGGGTGATGCTAAATAGGGAATTGTACTTTGCTAGGATAACAGTCTAAATGCACAAGGTTGAGGAGAAGAAAAAAAAGATATCCAAGTCTAGAGAGAAGGATAGGAAGGCGAAGAGAGCTAGATCAGCGGATCAGAACCCCATTCAGCAGCAGGGAGGTAATTGGGTAACAAGTGGAAAAATAAAAAGTTTAGGGAAAAGGCGCAGTCTGCATCTAGCGCCCTAGCGCTCAGACCCCCAGTTGATAGATGCCTCCAGAGTTTTTAGACTAATCATGGACCTAGAGCTCGGGATACGTAGTTGCAGGGTAGCGTGGTAGAATAGACTCGTTATTTTCCATGGTGCGAGACTTTTGGTAGGCATCACCCGAGAAAGTCTCAGCTAGGCATATTTGTGTGTTATTTTTGTTGTCTGATAGGCTATTTCAAGAGAGATTGTCCCACCGGTAGAAGGAATATTGGTGGAGCTATGTCTCAGGAAAACTCTTCCGCACCACCACCACCTCAAAAAGGCACCACTACAGCTGTTGGGAGTGATCGCAATTGGTTATATGCGTTGACCAACCGATAGGAGGTGGAAGCCTCACCAGATGTTATCACCGATACGTTACAAATCTTTTTCTGTGATGTTTTTGTGTTACTTAATCCCGGGTCTACCTTATCCTATGTGAGCCCATATGTGGCAGTTAGTTTTGGGTTTATGCTCGATGTAATTTCTAAACCTTTCTCTATTTCCACGCCGGTGGGTAATTCTATTTTGGCAACGAGGGTGTATAAAAATTATGTCGTGTCTATTCTTTGTAGGGATACGGTGTAAGACCTCATAGAACTTAATATGGTTACTTTTGATACGATCCTAGGGATTGACTGGCTCCATCGGTATTATGCCAGACTAGAATGTAGGACCCAAAAGGTTACCTTTTCTTTTCTTAATGACCTAGCAATAGAGTGGGAGGGGCACTCTTTAGTACCTAGAGGACACTTTATACCTTATCTCTGAGCCCAAAAACTTATCTCCAGGGGTTTTTTGTATTATCTTATTCGGGTTAAAGATTCTAACACCGAAAGTCTTTCCCTTCAGTCTGTCCTTATAGTAAATGAATTCCCAAAATTTTTTCCATATGATCTCCCAAGAATTCGATCTAATAGGGAGATAGATTTAGGCATTGATGTATTTCAGGGTACCCATCCTATTTCTATTTTGCCATATAGAATGGCTCTTACAGAGCTAAAAGAGTTGAAAGAACAGCTAGCAGATCTCCTAGATAAAGTTTTTATTAGACCTAGTATTTTACCCTGGGGTGCACTTGTACTCTTCATGCGAAAGAAAGATGGTTCCCTGTGAATGTGCATACATTATCGCCAATTGAGTAAGGTCACAGAGAAAAATAAATATCCTCTTCCTAGAATCGATGACCTTTTTAATCAGCTCCAGAGTGCTAAGTGTTTTTCTAAAATAGACCTTCGTTCGGGATATCATCAGTTGAAAGTTAGGGAGTTAGACATTCCTAAAATAGCCTTCCGACCAGATATGGTCATTATGAATTCTTGGTCATGTCCTTTGGGTTGACTAATGCTCTTGCAGTTTTCATAGACCTAATGAATAGGGTTTTTCATTAGTTTCTAGACCTGTTTGTCATAGTTTTTATTGATGACATCTTGGTTTAGTCTAAAAGTGAGAAGGACCATATCAATCACCCCCGTGCTATTTTTAAGACCATCAAAGATCATAAGTTGTATGCGAAATTATCTAAGAATGAATTCTGGCTGAATGTTATTGCTTTCTTGGGGCATATTGTGTTTAGTGAAGGGATTAAGGTTGATCCCCAAATGATTGAGGCAGTAAAGAAATAGCCCAGACCCATGACTCTAACAGACATTCGGAGTTTCTTCGGCTCAGTAGGGTATTACAGAAGGTTGGTAGATAGTTTCTCCTTCATAGCTGGACCACTTACTAAGTTGACTCAGAAAAAGGTAAAGTTTTTGTGCTCCTACTCTTGTGAGAATAGTTTTGAGAAGTTGAAAGACCAGTTGACTATGAATCCTATTTTTCCTTTTTTGAAAGGTACAAAAGGTTTTGTTGTGTACTGTGATGCGTCCCGTATGGGACTTGGGTATGTACTCATACAGCATGGTAAGGTGGTATCTTGTGTATCTAGGCAGTTAAAGGTGTATGAGCGGAACTACCCCACTCATGATTTTGAATTACCATTTATGGTGTTTGCATTTAGAATTTGACGACATTATCTTTATGGGGTGCATATTGATGTTTTCACCAACCATAAAAGTTTGCAGTATGTTTTCTCGCAAAAAGAACTAAACCTCAGGCAAAGGCGTTGGATGAAGCTTTCGATAGACTATGACATGAGCCTTCACTATCATCCAGGTAAGGGAAATGTTGTAGCCGACGCCCTCAGCAGATTGTCTATGGGTAGCCTTTCTCATATTGAGGAAGGGAAAAGAGAGATGGTGAAAGATATTCATCATCTTACAAATCTAGGTGTGCGACTCTTGGATTCTGAAGATATGGGAATGGTTGTTCATGAGTTAGCTACATCTTCCCTTTGTGTGGGAGTTATAGAGAAGCAGGTTGAAGATCCCATCTTGATGTAAATTAAGAATGATGTGGGTCAGCAGAAGGTAATGTATTTTGAGATCGATGGTGATGGTATTTTGAGATCTTAGGGTAGATTGTATGTACCATATATGTATGGTTTGGGGAATAAAATACTTGACGAAGCTCACACTTTAAGATATGTTGTTCACCCAGGCTCTACTAAGATGTACCATGATATGAAATCTATCTAATGGTTGAATAATATAAAGCGTGATATGGCTAACTTTGTTTCCAAGTGTTTGATTTGCCAACAAAATAAAGTAGAACATATGAGGCTAGATGATTCTTCCCAAGAGATAGCTTTCCCCATGTGGAAGTGGGAGATGATTAATATGAACTTCATTACAGAACTTCCAAGGTCCCAAAACCAGTACGACTCCATTTGGGTGACTGTAGATAGACTGACCAAGTTAGTTCACATTCTGCCTGTCAGGATTAACTATTCGGGTGAGGATTATGCCAAGCTGTTCATTGCAGAAATAGTTTGTTTTGATGGTGCACCTATGTCCATCTTATCCAACCAAGGCACACAGTTATGGTGCACCTATGTCCATCATATCTTACCAAGGTACACAGTTTTCTTCTCAGTTTTGGAGATCTTTTCAGAGAGGTTAAGGTACCCAAGTGAACCTAAGTACTGCTTTTCACCCTTAGACTGATAGATAGGTTGAGCGCACCATTCAGACCCTTGAGGATATATTGAGGGACTGTGTGATTGATTTCAAAGGTAATTGGGTAGAGAACTTGCCATTGATAGAGTTCGCGTATAATAACAGTTTTCATTCCAGTATTTGGATGGCACCATTTGAGACATTGTATGGGAGAAGATGTAGGTCACCAATAGGGTGGTATGAAGTGGGTGAGACATAGATGTTTGGGCCTGATCTTGTTCATCAGGCGATGGAAGATGTGAAAGTCATTAGGGAACAACTTAAGACAGCTCAGAGTTGTCAGATTATCTTATGCCGACATTAGGAGAAGATATTTAGAGTTCGAGGTTGGTGATTAGGTATTCCTTTAAGTTTCTCCTATGAAGGGAGTCATGCATTTTGGGAAGAAAGGTAAATTGAGTCCTTGCTATTAGGACCATACCAGATTTTGATGAAAATAGGTGGTGTTGTGTACGAGTTAGAATTGCCTGTCAGTTAAGGTTCTGTCCATCCGGTATTTCACATATCCATGTTTAAGAAATGCATTGGAGAGCATTCTTTGGTGTTGCCTGTAGAAGAGATCAAGGTGACAGCCTCCTTATCATATGAAGAGGAACCTATTGCAATTCTAGATTATCAAGTCTGGGAGTTGATAAGTAAAGAAATAGTTTCAATTAAGGTATTGTGGAGAAATCAGAATGTTGAAGAAGCTACTTGGGAATTAGAAGATGACATGAGAGCAAGATACCCACACCTTTTTGACCCAGTAGATGGCATATTTGAAGGTACAACCCTTACCTAAATCTTTCTTTTCTTTAGTACGCTTGAAATCGTGTTTGTCTGTGTTCCGCATCATCATTCCAGGATGAATAATCCCAAGGAGGGGATATTGTAACACCCCGACGTCTTCTTAGCTAAATTTTGTCCATGGAAAGTCGAAGCATTAGCTTCTTGAATGATCTAAATTAATTTTCATGTGGAATTAGCTTTCCAACGATATAAGATTCATCCAAAATGGACCCTCGGTGAAGAAGTTATGAATAATTTAAGGTTCCAGTCGTAAACATCGTCGTTTTGGTGTCTAATGCATTCCAGAGAGGGTCAAATTTACAACCATCAAATTCCAATAGGGTTTTGCAATGGTGGCACGTCGTGGATGCACCCAATTTCCCACTCGTCGAATTCAAGTGGACCACCGCGATTATGGCTCATCTAGAGGAACTCGAAATTGGATTTTTAAGTTCAAATTCCCAGTTCCGTTAGAAGTCATTAAGGCTAATTTTGACTTTTCCTTAGCCTTTAAAACTATCCAAACAAAGGATTTAGGGTATGTTTGAGCAACTTAACCCTATTTTCATCAAAATGATCAACAATCCTTTCTAGAGTTTCAAACAAGGACTTCAAGAAACTCAAGATTCAACCGTGGGTTTTCAAAATAGATTGAAGATTCAAAATACCCAGATCATAGGCTTCAAGAAACACCTAATGTTTCCCTATTTCAATGTACATAGGGTTTTCTAAAAATCTCATGGGCTTAAAAATCATGTTTTAAAAAAAAAGGGTCTTGGATTTATGAATATAATCATATTTTAGAAGTTTTGACGATATTGTTTTGGACTTTAGGCCTTCCCCCAAATTGTTTGGAAATATATATATATATGTATGAATGTGTTTAAGGATTAATATTCAATTGAGAGCATAACTTACAATGAACCCCTATCTTGTTATGATCTTTCTCATCTTCCATATGATATGAATTGTTCTAAATTGCATCTTAAAAAACATGTTATGAAATGTCTTGAATGATGTTACATTTGAATTATAATATCAATTTCAAAACAGAGAGGGTTGTTTGTATTGAAAAATGTTGAAGATACATATATTGAAAGAGTGCATGGATTTTATCGAAAATACATGACCACCTTATGTTTGAAGAGTTCATGCATAGTTTTGACTTATGCTTTCAGAACATGAAATCTCTTATACTATTTGCATGCTTGGGTGGTCTGAACTATGTTTTAATGAAAGAATTATGCATGATGCATTATGGCTCAGAAATAGGACTTGGAAGTCTTGGTTTGATGACACCAACTCAGATTATTCCATGGTAATTCATAACAAAATAGAATACATGTTTAATGTCAGAATTTCAGATGTTGAAACTAGAATAATGCATGATTCAAAACAGGATAAAATTGGGCATAAAGAGAGCCTATGAGGTTTCCCGAAGAAGGCATGAGTCAGACAACTCATTGCCCAAAACTGTGATTTGCTGATCCGGGCGTATTATATTATGTTGGCCCAGAGCCTTGTGGCGTATCAGAATCAGAAACTCCAACCCTTGTGGCACATTGGGTTGGGAGTTTCCCCTCCGAGTCAATGGCGGATTCCATACAGCCCGTGGAATATCAGAATTGTAAGGAAGTGCCACCTAACTCAGAAGTTATACAAAGATCAGACATTGCATTGATAAGAATGATTTATGATTTTCAGAAAGTGCCCATCTATTTTAGAACTATTTTATGTATATTATCTAATGATTTGCTCTCCAACTATTTTATCTATATAAAAGTTTTATTTTAGAATACTTTGCATACCATTACATCTGTATTGACCCCCCTCATTCCTCCAGGTTTTTAGGCTCAATCTAGGGGTTCAAAAAGGCAATAGATTCGTCAGACAGAGTTTGCAGTGTTCAGTTGGTGATCCTTCTCTATTCCAGAAGTCCCGTCTTTCAGATTATGACCCTTATTATTGGTTTGGTCTACTGGGGGCCTGGTCCCAGTTTTCAGACAGTTATAAGATTTTCATGCAGTAGAGATTTTGCAGACTGAGTCAGATGTTATTTTGCTTTAGTTGCACTACAGTTTTCCATATTTATGTTGATATTTAAATTTGACCATATTTCTGTAGCTGATTGTGTTCCCGCATCTTCTTTATTATACGAGTGTTGTGCATGATTACCAGATAAAGAAGGGCATTCCAGGCCTTCATGGTTTGGGATATCCATCACAGCCAAGCCCTAGTTGGGGTCGTGACATATTACCATGCAACCAATTGTCCAAACCACCATTAAAGTATGGAAAAACATAATTAAAACATGGGAAAACCATAACCAAGCATTAAATACCAAAACCCCAACATATATTTGAAAACCCCAAAACCATACAATAATCATGCCATGACAACATTTTATAAAACATGAATTTAATTGGAACTAACATAGAGAGAGGATTACATGCCTTTGATTATGAAGATAAAGGAGAAAAATCACTTGTACAAGCCTCAAATTGACCCTCAAGATAAAAACCTAGCCTTTTTTTACCCAATAGCCTTAGACAGAATTAGAGAGCATTTCTAAGTGTCTAAAATTAGAATGATAGGGCAAATAATGTCCCTATTGGGATATAATTCATTTTATTTAAGAGGTTAAGTTTGGAAATGTCCAAATTACCCAAACTTAAACTGCATAAAATTTCCATCAGATGGTACAACTACCCATACAAGTCATACTCTCCAATAAGAGTGGTACCCACCACTCATACCCTATGCCTCTCTCTTGGACCTAACACTGTCCACTATTCAAAGTACCCAACCATAGTCATACCCAACCATACGATCAGTAATCTGATATCATATCCTTGACATAACCAAATCAGAAAAAGTTTGAACATTGTTTACCATACGAGTCAATAGTATGACTCATACCCTATGTTACAACTCATGGAGATCCACTCGTACTCAGATCAAAGTTTAGTTACTAAGTCTCAGATTAAGTAAAGAAAAAACCCAAACCAAATGACCCTTCATCGACTATACGACTCGTACCCACCAAGTCATACCCATTCTAAAAATCAATCCAACCCACCAACCATCACTGGTTAGCATGCGACCAAGAGCATACCAACCATACCCCATCATACGATTGGTAGCCATAAGTGTATGATGTTTAAAATCCAAAAATACAAGAAGTTTTCTAAGGATCCAAATCAAAGGTGTTTTAGTCTCCTCTAGTAGGATCATTCATCCCTGAATGACAAATAAGATAGGTCAAACAGAAGAATAATTCATTTGTATTATTAAATACAATCAAAACTTTAACCAAGGTAGAAAATGAAGATGTGATCAAGAACATATACCTTCCGTACTAATATCTGGAGCAGAAAACAAATGCAGATATTTAGACTTCATGTCCGCTTTCGCTTCTCATGTAGCCTCTTCTGCCTTGTGGTTCCATCATAGAACCTTAATCGAGGCTACATCATTTTTCCATAACAGATGAAACACCAAATCTAATATTTCAACTGAGACCTTTTCATAAGATAAAGAATTTGAGATAACCAATCCTTCCTATGGAGCTCAAAATAGAAGGCAACTCTAATTCATAAGCCACATTATCAATCTTTCACAAAATCGCATAATGACCTATATACTAGGGACTGAGCTTTACCTTTTTACCAAACTACATTACTCTTTTCATGGGAGATACCTTTAGGAACACCTTATCCCTAACTCAAACTCCAAGTCTATATACTTTATTTCTGTATAAGACTTTTTGTGACTTTGTGCAGCCTTAAGACTATCTCAAATCACCTTTACCTTTTCCATAGCCTGATAAACTAAATCCATGCCTAACATCTTTTCCTCTTCAAGATCAAATCACCCAGTAGGAGATCTATACCTCCTACCATACAATGCCTCAAAAGGGGCCATCCCAATCTGAGAATAAGAGTTATTCTTGTAAGAAAACTCTACCACAAGTAGGTACTCAACCCAACTTCTACCATAATCAATCACACATACAAGAAATATGTCTTCCAATGACTGATTAGTCCTTTCTTCTTGCCCATCCATTTGCGGATGAAAAGTAGTACTCAGACTAACCCTGGTCCCCAAGCCTTTCTAAAATAAATGTTAGAAGTGACATGAAAACTATGTAACATGATTAGATATAATCAAAATATGTACCGCATGAATCTTCACAATTTTATGAAGATACAACCTCACATAGTCCTCAATGGAAAAGTTAGAATGCACCTATAAAAAGTGAGCAGACTTTGTCATCTTATCCATGATGACCCAAACCAAATCAAATTGATTTTGAGACCGAGGAATACCAATAATAAAATCCATATTTATTACCTTTCATTTCTATTTTGGCAACTCAATTTCCTAATACAACGTTCTAAGCCTCATGTGCTCAACTTTGACTTGTTGGCATACCTTCTATTAGGCCACAAAATCAGCCATATCCCTCTTTATACCATTACACCAATACATCTCCTTAAGATTATGATATATTTTTGTTGAACCAGGATGAACAACGTAGCATGATTCATATGCTTCAGCAAAAATCCTTTGTCATAAACCATCGACTTTAGGAACATATAACACCCTTGGTACCACAATGTACTATCACCACTAATCTAAAATACCATGACCTTTTTCCCACCAATATCACTCTTGACTTTTACCAAGATAGGATCTAACATTTGTTTCTCCTTGATCTCTGCACCAAGAGATGACCGAAGCACTTCATGTACCATCATACCACCGTCATACGAGTCCAAGAGATGAACTCCAAGATCAGCTAAGCAGTGAATATCCTTCACCAATTCTAGTTTCTCTTTATCTGTATGAGCTAAACTCTCCATGGACAACGTGCTAAGAGCAACAACTATGTTCGCTTTACCTAGGTGGTTGTGGTGACTTATAGCATATCCCTTAAAAATCTTAAACCATTTTCTCTACTTGAGATTAAGTTCCTTCTGAATGAACCTATACTGTAGACACTTATGATAAAAAAAGTTGCACATATGCACTCCATTTAAATAATGATTTTCAAAGAAAAAACAATCACTAAAAGCTCAAAATCATAAGTAGTATAATTTTTCCCATGTACCTTCAACTTCCTAGATGCATTGTCAATAAACTTCCCATTCTGCATCAAAATGCAACCAAGTCCTACTTGAGATGATTCATGGGAATGCATAGGGAATGCATAATAAATCATAGATAAAGCATAGGAAATGCATAATAAATCATAGGAAACAATTTAAGAATCAACCATATCAAACCCTCAACCATATTAAAACCCACATATAATACCATCCAATTAAACTATTTAAGTACATTATCTTCATAAAGAAATAATTGGGGAATAGTAACATGCCTGAGATATCAAGATTTATGAACAGAAATCAACCCTTGGTTTTTCTAAATGCCAATTTCTTAAAACCCTAGATTGCTCTTACCTTAGGAATTTTAGAGTGTTTGGGAAAGTGTTTATGATAGATAAGTATTGAAAATAATGCCCCAATGAGAATTTATGGTCATTGGTTCTAAGTAGGAAAAAAGAGAATTGACCAAAATACTTTTATTAAATAGACTAAAAATTGTCCGACTAGTCATTGTGGGTCACCTAATAACTTGTAACGTCTATCTACAAGTCCTCTTTAGACTCGTAGTCTAGATAGAATCATTGTGTATGCACACTATTCTAACTATAAGTCATATTCTACAACTCGTACTTAGACCTTATGACTTGTATAGTCTAGTTGTTGTCAAGCTTAAAACATTTGGGAACCGTACTATTTAGGCTACAAAAAGAACTGTACGACTCGTAATGAGTCCTAACTCCTTATTGGGTGCCTATCATGACCAACAAAATGACTTAGCCTAAACACACTGGCCATGCTATGATTAAATTCCTACGACTTATATTGTCACCCTACAACTCATATAATAGCCGTAGTCTGGGCAGTGAACTTAGAGATCAAGAAATTTTCAATGGAAAAAATCCAAGGTATTTTATTTCACCTTAATTTTTTAGTTTTCATTGAGATTTATGGATTATATACTTAGTGGGAGTAGTATGCTTAGGTTGGATTCAGCATGGTTGCATTCTTAATTGATGGGACATCATGGAGTGGATCATCTAGTAGTGAATAGTTGTGCTTCAAACTCCTAAATTTTTATTTTGAGAATTATGAAAACCAATTGTGGCATTAACTTAGATTGCATTACTTGATTATCTCCATTGTGTGCCCAGATATCACCTTAAAGGCTTAATTCATATTTGTCGTATGGACTTTCAGTGAATTATCTTTAGTTATTTGAGTTCTCCATGATGAGATTGTGTGTACAAAACTCAGATGATGTTCCTCCTAGTTTGGATTGGATAGTAAGTATGGAATGGTAAAACAAGGTTATATTTAGGTTTCGAGTCAGTGGTATGACTCATTTACTTTTGGTCTTGGGTAAGCCTTTGTTGATTTGTATGATTACCAAGATGGTATTAGTGTGTTTTTATTCATATTTTGTGTACATCAACCTTGTTTAATTCAGTTAGAAGACAGTTGGTGGTGGAGGTTGAGGTTTAGCTATTGGGAAGTAAAGTGAGAGAGATGGCAGAAAAAGGGATACCTATGATGAAATACCTTGGAAGTGATCTCTCTTCTTTGAGGTTATCTAGAAAGTCATGCTCGAGGTATACGGGCCTAGTGCCTCATCCTTTTGAGGTTTTGAAATCTTTTTATCCATTGATTATCGATGATTAAAGTCCTTTTAGTTATGGATAATACAATGACCCTACAAGTCATTTCCTTGATTTACATGCATTTTTGATATTGCAAGTCTTACTATAGTGCCTACATTCCATTTGTGACTTTTCAAAATTGTTAGTTCAGTGATTGGACAATTCATTTAGATTTTACGTGCATTTCCCAATTTCGGAGCTTTTGTTGGTTTAGGATTTGGTCTCGAACCAAAACTCCTAGCATATGACCTCGAATGAGAATTATGACTTTTTTAGCAGTTCTAGAATATTGATTTTAGGCTAGTTAGAGATTTGATTTGAGTCCAGAGGCACTCAGATTTATTTTGACCTATTGGTCAAAAAGTTGAGAAATTGAAAATATGGGTAAGAGACCCATATTTGGTCATAATGATTTTAAATGGAAATTTTGGGTGTTCCATTGCATTTGAAACATCAAATTTGGTGTGTTTACATAGTTCTTTTGTATATATGGGAATCCAAACGAATCCCGAGCATCCATCGAAGTCTATTTTGGACTTAGAAAATCCGGTGCACTAGGTTGCTGGTACAACCTGGATAAAAAAAGGTAAAATGCACTAGGGGTATGCATTTTAGGACTTATTTATTCTTTTAGTGACCGCAAAGAATAAAGCACGATCGTGACATACCTTTTCGGTGTAAATATCACAATCGGGATGCTCAGTTATGATAGCAACATCTGAAAACCTAGTGTGCATATAAATAGCCCCCTTTTGGCCGATTTAGTTCATTTTTCATCCATTCCTTTGGAGAAAAAACCCTAAAGTGTGATATAAGGTGGGATTGAATCTTGTAGATAATTTGAGGATCTTAGATAGTGATTTTTCCATGATTTCCCTACTGATTAATGGTAAGGTTCCTTTAATTTCTTAATAAATTCTTAGAAATTATAGCTTTGAATCCCTAAACTTTGAGGGTTGATTTGAGAACCAAATTATATTACATTTATGCTCAACTTTTGAGCACAAATACTTTGTCCTTTGAGGGATCTCATGACAGTTTTAATTTTTTGATTTCATTTACAAGTCCTACAAACATGTTCTTGGACTGAAATTTAACCCGACCCTTAATATAGAAATATAAATCTCATTTGACTCTTACTGATGCATAGATTATAATTTTTCATAGCATGGAGGCACTTTGAGATTATGGAATGAAGATGGAGTTCGTAGATAATTTAAGGATTTATGATTTGGCTTCAAGGTAGGTTTCTGTCCACACTTCTTCATAACATGATGTGTCATATATATTGTATGTGAATTGAAATGTTAAGATTGATTGTGGGTAGAACACCTTTACTTAGCCTCAATTATAATGTTTTGAGGATTAGAAGAGAATTTCTCCGACCCACTTCAGACCAAGACTTGTGTTAGCCCTTAAGGACTTATGGATGATAGGCATGGTCGAGACTAATGAGCCTTTAGTATTAGTTTACTTCTTGACTTAATGAAAGGTGATGGTTTTCATTGGGTTGATATATGGCCTATAGATGTGTTATGCCTTGTTAATATGGCATGACTTATAGGTATAATTTTTAAGATGAGTTTTAGATATTTATGTGGGCCTAAGGCCATAATTATGATGTTGTAATTATTTTGGACATATTATTGTGCCTAAGGTCGTGTGATGATATTTGTTGGATTTTGGGAAGTATTTATCCTTGTGAAGGATGTGGCCATAGTTTATAGACATGTTGATGTTTCTGTTGTCATTGTGTGAATATTGGGGATGGCATGCATAGGTTCGGTACATTCATAATTTTTAAAACGGCAAATGGTACGATTCAAAATAAAATATAATTTTTCTACTCTTTTCCTAAAAAGAGATTAAATCTCATTTTTTACCTTTTTAACAGATTTCTTCATAATCAGAATCGTACTACTTTAATGGGTGATTTAAGTGCATTTAGATTGAAAATGGTGTTTTAAAGATTCGGCTGAGATGGATTCTGGTCTATGATTTTGATACCATTGATTACTTTAGTCCTGAGATATTCGGACCCGTTCTACACTTTTATAGGTTGTGATGTCTTGGAGGTGATGCCTTATGTATCATATCATTATTATATAGGTTGTGCGATGGCCTGTGGTTTTGAGATGACCTCATGTATCACATCATCATTATGGAGGTTGTACGACAGCATAGGTTACGTATGGTTTTATAGCTTGTATTTTGGAAACTTATTTTTGCATGCGCATTACCTATCACCAATATGCTCCTATATCTATCATCCTTATGGGACGTTTCATAGGTATGGGTAATGTGTATGTATATGGTGTGTTGTATGTTGATTGAACCTTCTAATCCTGGGCAGTTGGGGTTCGTAAAAGGCTCAGTTACATATTGTTTGTCCATACTAGCTAGTTGGTCATGCCATCATTGTTATTATTATTATTATCATGATTATTATACTTATTAAAGTTTGTGGCAGTTTGGTTACTGACCCTGTTTAGAAACCCTGAGTATATTAGTACTAAAACCTTCTAGGGTTATGAGCTTTTAAAATGAGTATATGATTATTTAGGCAGTACTTCTAGATGACCTTGTTATATATATATATATATATACACACACACATATATATCTAGTTTTATGCATCTATAGTATTACCGTACTTCCCTTCCTTTAATTACTTAGACTGTATATTCAGTCCTTTATCTTATATATTGTTTTGCATCTTTTTTTCTCCTTTATTTTGTATATTGGCTTGTGATATATGGTATAGTGTTAACATTTTTTAGTATGACTGGAATAGGTTAGTTTATCCTTATTATCCCACTAGCTTTGTTGTGTGGATGTTGAACATTTGGGTGTAGATTCCATTTCTTTTTATATGTTCTATATATTTGTATTATCTTTGGATCTCAGTCGGTAATTGTCTAATGAGTACCATCTGTTTGGTACTCACGCTATACTTTTAAAGCTTGTAGATCGTAGTACGGATTATTGTTGGTGATATGTGCGTCGTGCGAAGCAGCCATGATTCAAAGCCATATAGTGAGCTCCAGACATTCGGACTACTATTTTCCTCCCTCATATATACTAGACTAGTCTCTACATTGTATTCAGAGATGGTCGTATCCATACTTTCATTTAATACCTCATTTGTATTTTTCCTATGTAAGAAGCTCTTGTACTAATACTACTAGGTTTTGGGATAATCTTGTATATATTATTCTTGTATTACATAATTTCCGCATTCTTTCCTTCATTCTTATGGTAGCTCGTTACTAGGGGTTCTGGACTATAGGGTTAACTTACTTACTGGTGGGACATAGTAGGCGCCATCATGACCTGTGAAATTGAGTTGTGACACACACACTGCCTGGAACCACTAGTGACCCTAAGCTAACCCTTGTCATAGCATACTAAGCATAATATAAGAGATTTATGCAAAATTATAATGAAACGTACAAAAAATTCTAAAACATGTATGAATAATTTGAAGAGACAAGTACCAAGCTCGAAAGGCCAACATGAATCACATTCTAATGTTTGCACACCTCTAATAATTTAATGCCATAATCTATCAATGCAGAGCTCCCAACTCACCTTAAAACAAAATATAAAATGAAAGAGAAAACAACTAATTAGTTCTTGAATGTTGAGATATAATGACCCTCTAGGTCATTTCCTCGATTTGCATACATTTTTGATGTTCTAATCCTCTCTACAGTGTCTACAGGTCATTTATGACTTGCCAAAACTGTCAGTTTGATGATTTGACAGTTCATTTGGATTTTAGGCTTATTTTCCTATTTTGGAGCTTACTTAGTTTAGGATTTGTCTTGGATAAAAACTCCTTGTAGATGACCTCAGATGGAAATTCTACAGTACCATTAGCTCTGAAACATTGATTTTAGACCAGGGGAACCCTTGGTTAAGGTCTCGAATCTTCCTGTTTTGTTTCTAGATATTGAGCTAATTATATGAAAAATAGAACTATAGGTGTGGGCCATATTTTGCCAAACCAATATATGACAAAATTTTCAATGACTCAATTACATCCAGAATGTGGTTTACACTCAAATTTAACAATTGGATCATGTTCATAGGGTACCAGATGAGTTTAGAGGGTCAAAAACAAGTTCTTGACTGTGTGGATTCGATGTGTTTGCGATCGCTACCAAAAGATCATGATAACGACATTTCTAGCCTCTGATTTGGTTGCGATAGCGACCAAAAGTTTATGATCACAACCATCACTGAGTATAAACCCCCATGTTCATATTTTTGATATTTTGGGAGCTAAGAAACTTTGATTTTGATAATTTTCGATGCGTTTTTGACACGATCCAAACTAAAGCCTTGTTGTAATGGGAATATTAAGCCCAACAAGGACCAGAGATCACCCTGCTACCCAATCCAACAACCCAACATATATCCTGAATTGGATGAATTCTGAACATAAAACAGGATAAGGTGATTAATGACACAGACTTTGGGATAAGCCTAAGACAATGACCAACCCAAATAAGTCTAACCATCCAAAGAAAATCAACAATCATAACAAAATAAAAATAATAATTAATTCCATATCTATACCATAATGTACCAAACTCCAAAGTTTGTCTGTACAAAGTCTCTAAAAGAAATCCAAGAATATCTGGCTGGGACATGCCCCCAACCATTGCCGAAACAAATATCCAAGTCTAAACTAATAAAGACATAAGAAAACTCAAAGCAAGAAATAGAGCCTTCCGAAGTATGGAAGCTCACCACTTTAAGTCACTATAAGTTGGTCACGAGTCCAATAACTGAGTAGGAGGTGTAAGATTATGACCAACACCTGTATCGCATGGGGATACAATGTCAAAGACGTTTATCGGTTACAGCGCTAGTATGTAACTTGAGGATAAGGATAAAATAATGCCAATGGTTCAAATCCAACCAACCAATAGAATTTATACATATACATATTTATCATTCCGGGGTAGGGAACAAGATTAGCATGAACTTTGAATACATTAACCTGGACTGTGTAGCATAATTGTCATAGAACTAGGCACCCACGGGCTATATGAGCCAGCTCTCCCCTAGCTAAAAGGGCCCCAGTGCGTGTAGCCTCATGAACCTAGAGAATATCCATAATTGTATATGCCTATATGGGAGACTCGAACTTCCCGGCATAATCAAGGTTACTTAAGCACCAATACATGTATTATATGGGACTCAAACCTCCCATTTACATATTCATTTAGGGGACTCAAACCACCTGGTCACAAAGACACCTGCACTGGCTATCATGGTTTCCATTGTTAGTCCTTCAAACTCCATTTTCATGGCCCGGCTACACATCCCACTTTTTAGGCCCAATTTAAAATCGACATTTCATATACACAACCATTAAGCCAATTTCTTACCAAAGGCGCTTTATTGGTATCGTCATACCAACACTGCTTGTAAGCATACAACATGCCATTACCATTATCAATCAATAAATCATTCATTTAACTTTGGGACTCGAACCCATTGTCTAACAAAGACCTTTTCAATTCAAAGGGTAGGAATTTGAACCTATTGTCAATCAAAGACATAAATCAAGTTAATGTTTTGGGACACAAACCCCTTTTTTTCAAATTAAACAACCAAAGTTAACAATTAAATAATAACATGGACAAAAAGACCTTTAAAAAACCATTTACAAACCATTCACATTCATTTGTCTTATGCCTTATTTCAATACATCACTATCATGTGACTAGTTTATTCTCTCAACCATTTTCACAAACACTTTGAGGGCATAGTTTTACCAAGTCCAAAAACAAAGTAAAACCTATCAAGTTTAGGGTAACCCATTCCCTATTTGTTAAATCACAATTACCAAGCACCCACACATGCAACCCATCATAAAAAACATGTATAAACGCAAATTAAACCAAGAATAAAAAATACTCAACCATATGCAAAAAAACCATCAACATTGGTTTTCAAAACCACCATTTATAAATCATCAACAAGATTTAAAACACATGATATTTATGAACTAAGAAGGAGGTAATATTCACACGCCTTATTCACAAAAATTCATGAAAGAAACTTGACTCTTGAGCCTCTAGATGAACACCTTTGAAAAGCCCTAGCCCCAATTTTCTTGAGAGAGTTAAAGATTTTGATATGTTTTAATCTTTCAAAGTATAGTATGAGAGGCCACAATATGTCTTAAGATATGGGAACTTAAAGGTTTTAGGGTGATAAATATCTAAAATTTCCTCAGCTTAAAATCTATAAAACATGCAAAGAAGGGTACGACTTCCACCCCCCAACTCGTACACAAATATATGAGTGGTACACAGCACTCGCACCCTAGGAATCAAGTTGGACTCCAACACTTCCCAACATACGAGTCCCTAGACCAAATTATACCCAATAATATGAGTAGTACCTCCTAACCCGTACCTTAGATAAAATCCTTTAGGCTAGACATAGGACATCATACAGTTAGGTTTCATACTACTCATACCCTAACATACGAATAGTAAGATTCCTAATAGTACCTTGGATAGAATGCAACCAAACAACACTGATTTTCATACAAGTAAAGGGACCCTAAATTTTACCACATCATATGACTAGTATGCACAAGTTGTATGATTTCTAGAATGCTTAAATTAGGAAATTTTCTAAGGGTCCAAAGCCAAGGTGTTTCAATTCTCCCCCACTAGGATCATTCGGCCTAGAATGATAGGTAAGGCAAGAAAAAGCTTGAGTTAACTAATTATTACACATCAAACTAACCTTTTACCAAGTTATAAAACAAAGAAATAAAACAAGGATATTAAGAACAACACATACCTCAAGCACGAATTTCCAGAACGGGGAACAAATGTGGATACTTGGACTTCATGTCCTCTTTCGCTTCCCAAGTAGCTTATTCAACCTTATGATTCCTCCAAAGAACATTTACCAAAGCCACATCCTTTTTTCGTAACCGATAGACTTGATGATCCAAGTTCTCAACTGAGACTACCTTATAAGATAATAATCTAAAATACCCAAACCTTCCAAAAGAACAACCAATGAAGGATCACCTACATACTTTCTTGACATAGATACATGGAAAACCAGATAAACGGAGCTCAAACTAGGAGGCAACTGCAACTCATAAGAAACATTACAAACCCACTTCAAAACCAACTACCGGCGAACATATCGGGGACTAAGCTTCCCCTTCTTACAAAACTGCATCACTCTCTTTATAGGCGACTTCTTTAAGAACACCCAATCACCAATCTTAAACTCCAATTCCCTATACCTTACATCTACGTAGGACTTTTAGAAACTTTAAGTGTCTTTCAATCTATAACAAATTACCTTCACCTTCTCGAAGGCATGGTGAACCAAATCAAGGCCAAACAACTTACCTACACAAACCTCATACCACACAATAGAGAACAATACATGATAACTATTATTATAATAATATTTAATAAAAGATAAATAGTCAAACCAACTACCACCATAGTCAATCACGTAATCATGAAGCATATCATCCAATGTCTAGATGGTCCTCTCCGCTTGTGCATCCAACTACTGGTGGAAACAAGTACTAAGGTACACCTTAGTTCCCAGACCTTTCTAAAATAACTTCCAAAATTGTAATGAAAATGGAGTTCCACGATCCTAAATGATAGAAACCAATATTTTCTAGATACAACTTGGAATAATCCTCCATCGTATAGATTTTCCTCATAGGCAAGAAGTGAGAGAACTTGGTCATCCTATCCACAATGAACCAAATTGAATCACAGTGATTCTGTGTTTGGGGGAGATCGGTAACTGATAAATGGTGATTTTACCACTCATTTGCACTAAAATTTTGTGTACACAATTAATTTTTGTATAAATAAATGATCCATAATCATGATTTAATCCACTAATACCAATATTTTACAAGCATAGAGTTGGTGAGATTAAATGATATGGATTAAAGCTATAAGAAATCAAGTGGAAACAAAGAAGTGTAGCTGAAGACCTGGTGCAGTCATCATCCCCTTTTACCATGATCGCAGGCCAAAGACCATGGTCGCAGTCAGTCAAGATAATCGATGGAATGTGATTATGGAACCATACCATATTCGTATTAGCCACGGTTGCGGATAACCTCATACGATCGCGAATAAGTGAGAATGATTCCCCAGGCAGTTTTATAATTTCACTTGGCTTTATCCCAAACCTTATATTGGCAAAAAAATTTCTTCTTTGGGTATTGCTTACCTTGTAGAGACTTTTGCATTTAAAATAAGAACTGTAATTGGGCATGATTGTAACTAATTTTGGAGACTTAAATTCTTAGTATTTCATGAAGGAAGGATGCTTTGTATAATCCTTATGGTATATCTTTCTCTACTTCTTCATGAGTAGATACATAATTTATTCTTGGGATTATGTTGAACTAAAAGTGTAATTATGTATAGGTGTTGTTGTGTTTGCATGATTTTTAGTGGTTAAGTATGGATTCTGCCATTTCATGAGTTTAATAGTTGGAATTTATGGGTGATAACCCCAAATGTCCAAATGGGTTTGATGGGTGAAAATCCTAAACTTTAGAAAACCTTTATCATCCTGGAAAGAGGGAAGAAGGTGAACTTATGGGACCATAGCATCCTTGAAAGAGGGCTATAGGGGTTCAAGGAAATGGTGGACAATTAAGTATGTGGTTTACTACCTTTTACAATCATTGACACAAGTATAAATAGAGGGTAATTCATACCAAAGGCATTTTCCTAGAATGAGGGATGTCTAATTGAGGTTTTGTATGACTATGAATGACACACTCGTTAGGTGCTCCAAAGAGCCGAAGGATGACATCTTTGTGATTTTGTTGAAAGGCTAACAACGAAGAGCTTATACCTAGCCTAACTCTCATTTTACAACTAAGTTTCATGTTAAACCATTATTAACCCACATGCTCCTTACTTTCAAGAAGGTATAATCCCAATATTACCTCCAAACTTCATTTTTTAATCAAAAGTTTATACTAGTGCATTGTTGGACTAAGGATTATTATAAGCAAACTCCAAACGAAACTCCCCATTTTACTTTAAATATTGTTTTTGTTCGTATTCCAAGTAACCTTTTAGTAATTAGAACACCCATGGAATTTGAAATTTGTATTTTACTCCTTGTGGATTCAACTCCAACGTGAGTTGGAATATTGATTATGATCTCCTTACCCCTTAAACATAGGAGTAAGTTATGCATTATTAAAATGGAACAGTTGCTGGGGAGTGGAATATAGATTTTACTTGGGTATATCCGAGGTGGTGTGATTTACTTTCCTTGGTATTTTTAATTTTTTGTAGGTGATATCAAAGGGCCTTAGAAGCTCTTTAGTATTTTTAATTACCTATGAGCAACTCATTATGTAAGTCATACCAACTAGAGCTCTTGCCAAAACATGTTATGGGTGAACCTATGAAAGCGGTAAATGACATAGCATATAAGGCCTATGAATATGATGAGGAGGCCAAGAAGTTTGATGAGGAGGCCGAGAAGTTTGATGAGGAGATCTGGTATTTAGAAAACTATTCAGAGGGTTCCCACCCATCTTATCAAAGAAAAGGTGATAATCAAGGTTGGATGGACCATGAACGCGATAGAGATTGGAGGGTTATAGAGTGTGATTATTACCGCTATGTGCCTCCCCATGATCGAGAAAAGGACAAAAAGTCAAATGCTATTGACACTAAAAAGTTCAAGATTGAGGACTTTCTGACCAAAATTTGAATAGGGTGAAAGGTACGAACAAGATGGTCTATGAATTGAAAGGTGAATTCTCTCAATTCTCTCAAATTATTGTTGCCCACTCTACCTCCATCAAGCAATTGGAGACCTAAATTGGGTAAATCTACACACAACTAAATGCTATACCTAGATGTGGACTCCCTAGTGACACAATTGCTAATCCAAAGAATGACACTTAAGTCCAAGAAATTGTCACTAGGAGTGGGAAGACACTTGATGAGAACTTGAAAATAACTTGAGTGTGAAGATGCATAAGGCTAAGACAAAGGAGGCATTACCTCAAAGTCAAGAAGAAAAAGATGAGAAAGATAATGAAGAAGTGGTTAAGGTTGAAAAGCCACAAAGTGAAACAATGCCTACAATCAAAGTTCTTCCACCATTCCCTCAATGATTACAAATAAAAGAGGAGGGTGACATGCTAAAAAAATTTATGTCCAAAGCTTAGCAATCTATCGATAAAAATCCCATTGCTTGAGCCGTTCCATGAGATCTTGGGATATACTAAGATAAAGAAGAAATTGAATTTGAAAAAGAAGTTTGTTGAAGCTTACACCATTAAATTCACCCATATTTTTTGTTCTATCGTGGATAGTAGAGTTGCAGATAAGAAAAATAATCCTGGAGATTTCACAATTCCTTTTACCATAGGAACGTATGTGTTTGCAAGAATAAACCTCATTCCATATGTCAGCTACAGGAATATTGGTTTGAATGCCCTTACCTCAACCTCTATACAACTCTTAATGGCAGATCGGTCTATCAAAAGGCCGGTGGGACTTTTTATTTGATATCCTAGTTAAAGTGGAAAAGTTCATACTTTTGGCAAATTTTGTGGTCTTGGACTGTGAAATAGATCAAGAGGTACCTATCAGACTTGGTCATCAATTTTCATCCACCGAAAGGGCTATTGTCATCTTAGAAATAAGGGAGATGATGTTTATAGTGCAAGAGGATGAGGTCACTTTCAAGGTTTGTAAGATGAAGAGGTAATCCGTAGAGCTTTAAGTTGTGTCCATGGTAGATGTTGAGATTTAGGAGTCAAAAGAAGGCCAACTTGAGGACCCGCCTTGAGGATGAAACAAAAAGGAATACAACAACCATGATGTTACTAAGGCAATATGTGGGGGGAAACCCATAAATGCCACGAAAGTGGCTCACATCCTTTTGTTATGATTTGTAGCATAGATGTTTGTTTTTGTATTTGAATAAATCATGTATATATTGAAATATGGAGTGCATTGGATGAGCTTAAAAAGGGAAAAATGTGAAAAAATAATCATTGAAAGCTGAATAGGGGAAAATCTATGAATTTGAGAAGTGGGATGAACAGGAGAAAATAGAGGAGTAGAAATGGTCTTAATTACCATAATTTTGGCCCCTATATACGATCGCAGTTACCCGTGTGTCCGCGATCACGAGCAATTGATCAGTATCACCGTAAGTTCAGCTATTGACCACTAATTTCTCCTCATTTCCCTCACACTCCCATTTATGATTTACTCTCTAATTTAACAAAATTGTAATCAGGTTTGTGATCTCTCCAATAGAATCCTTACATTCCTTTTGCATCATAAATCTAGTAGGTGCCATAAATGCATGGTTTAATTTTTTAAAAAATAGTTCATAAAAATGCATGATGTAGAGAGGGCCTAAATCTTTCATTTTCATATTTTCATACTTGGTATTTGTATGGTGTTTAGATGCTAAAGTATGGCGTACACACAAGTGGGGGAGTCTGCAAAATGGATACAAATGAAGTGTGCACACCAAGTGTTTGATATATTGCCTAAATAAATATTCAATAATGGTATTTACATTTAAAAGGGAATAGTCAAGCACCTAATAGCACTGTTCAACAATCTTAATGTGAATCCATATTGTAAAGCATGCTAGTGGCCCAAAAATTAAGATAATTTGAACATGGAAAGATAGGGAGGAACCGATCTTAGTTACCAAAATTGTGGTCATTGATCCGTAATTGTGGATATACAATTGTGGCTATGGCCCATGATTATGTTAATCAAGGAGGTTCCCTGCCATACCCAAAAGTCCTGTACTCCAAATTTTTTGCTAAACACTACCAAGTGCCTACCCAATGAGCTTTGGTGTATAATGTGACATTTGTTTTGTATAAATATCATTTATTAACATAATATGTACCGAGTGCTTTTAGGATAATCTTATGGATAGTTATGATCACATTCAATTCATGGCACCCGAGTGCCACACTTACTACTATATTGATCTTCTAAAGAAAAAGTTGCTCTCGGATAGAGAAATTTGCTTGGATAATATGTCAAAAGCTTCTAGTATCTTATCACAAGCTTGAGACCTCAGGGTGGGGGTGTTTTGTACTCGAATCCATGCAATTCAAATAAATAATGGGTTGGAGAATTCTATGCCAATATTAGTAAAGTTTCATTCTAGGATCCATCCAACATGACTATTAAGATGTAGGGAAAAATAATGCACTTGGGGGAAACGAAAATCAATGATGTTTATGGGTTGCCACATGCAGACATGGGGTAATTCAAAGCAAAAAGGTGTAAGGAAGTTTGTTGGTGGAAAGATTGTGTCCCAAAAAGGAAGTCTCTTAGGAGAAAACTAAAAGAAATATATCCATGAATGACTTCACTTCTGAGGTTCAAATTTGGTTGTACATTATATGTAGCCGAGTCTCCTCTTGAACCCACATGACAGCAGTCCCAGATCTACATGTTAGGATGGTTTCTTGCATTCTAAATGGCATTCCTTGTGATGTTGCTAACCTAGTGGTCAATGAAATAGATCACGTTAAGGACTAAGGTGTTGCATATCTATCCTTTCCTCTTTGATTATTAAGCTTTGTAGGAAAGTAGGGATTGATGAGTATGCAGAAGATACTTAGGTATGTCCTGGTGATACACCAAAATTATACATAAGCAATCGCTGTAAAATATAGAAACCAACTGGGTTGGGTGTCGAATTCCACAGGGAATACCGTGTTCACTAAGTATTGTGAATGTTATTAGACTTTTGATTTAAGGTTCCTTAGTAGAAGGGAGTTTGAATGTGTTAACAGTATTCTTTTGTATTTGTCTCACACAAAAGTCCAGCTACTGAGATTTAATGTAGATGTAATTTCAATAATAATGAATTAACTAAAGTTATGCTCGCCAAGATATTCAAACAATTGGGGTTGTGAGTTTGTGTTCGAATTCTAACTTATGTATTCAATTGCAAGAATTATTGAATTCTAAGGATTACGCACGTGTTTCTCAACCTAATGAGTATTTCACCATTTACTTCTCTCGAACTTAAAGGATTCATGCATTATTCAATAACACTCTTATGAGGGTTGATCTTGTTAAGGCATCAACCCATTAACCTAAAGGGTAAACCTATGGAGTTCATGTGAATCACTTTTTTTCCCAATATCCACTTCCTTGTCAGACAAGTGGAGTTCATGGAATCACTTCTCAAGTTTACAACCAAGAGATGTCATTATAATGAAGAAAAATTCACGCAATTTTGATAGCTGTTAGAAATCAAACCAATTCACAACCCCAAAATAGTTCTCTTCATGAAGGCTCCCATAATTATAGTTATGGGAGTTTAGCTATCATCTCCATATAAGAAATCATTGATATATTGATGTTCATAAATTTCTTCAAGAAGGCACTTACAAAAGTTACAATATTGTTCATCTCAATCTTCAATGGAAAATATAAAACTAATAATCAGATCTCAATCTCTAGATTCAAGTCTTAATGAAAAGTGTTATACAACTCTCAATAGAGGAGAAAGTATGAAACTAATGATAAAAGATCCTTACTAAAACCTAATACTTGGTATTTATATGTTCCCAGCTAAAAGGGATTTAAAATTCAAAATCATAAAATCTACATCCAAAGTGATAGCCAAATTGGTGGTTCATTGAAAAGTTGATGGTCCACGATTTGGCCCTTCGTTTCTGATCTTGGAAGGTCACTTTATAGATTAAACTGATGGCCAACTTGGTGGTCCATCATAAGACTGACGATCCACCATTTGTTTCATCGCTAAGTCCTTTAAGGGGACAGGTTCTGGATAAAATTGACGGCCAACTTGGTAGTCTATGGTAAAACTAACTGTCCGCCATTTGGTTCATCGCAGCAAGACCTGAAGTCTTGTGTTTTGTCTATGGTCCATCAAAATACTGACGGTCTACCATTTTGACCATCACATGTTCTTCCAAATTTTTGAGTTCTGATTCGATCTAACGGTTAACTTGGTGGTTTGTCGTAACACTAATGGTCCACCATCTTTACCGTCAAAAGTGTTTTTTTTCTGGCACTTTTCTGAGACTTTTTCTTCAGCTATTTCCTTACCCTAAAACATTAAAAACCGACATTAAATACAACCTTAGTTGCTTGAAAATATACAACTTTGCCAAGAAAAAAATGCAAAATATTCCATCAAAAGCCGGAACATAAACTCCCTAAACTTAAGATCGTTGCTTGTACTCAAGCAACTCAGCATCCACTTGCAAACATAAAACATACCATGACAAGCAACAAACTGATGAACCACTTTGACACAACCATTCGCTCGTTAATTCACTCATATAAATGTCAACTAGCTGGCTCTACACCCAGCATTGATTATAATTCAGCAGCCACAAACATTGATTTCATGTCCCACAGAGAATAGTAAAACTAAGCAAAACTCTTGTTACCCTCACAAAAATGAAGTCCAACACTCTTTATACTACTTGGACATAATATAAACTCTCACGCTCATCAAAGAAGTTACAATCATAGTCCAGGTACCCATAGGCTTGCCTTTGCCATTTAATATACCCTCAAAGCTGATTTGCTAGGATCAAACTGGTCTTTTCTAGGCTTGTAATGAGGATTCATGCTAGGGGAGGATACTCTTTTGGGTAAGGTAACTAATTGGGACTTAACTCTCCTTGCCCTTGCATCTTTTCTGCCCTAAGCTGCTATTTTCATCAACTTGCTTGAAATCTTCCTTAATCAATTCTACTTAAATCATAACACACAATCTCTTATTTTTTTTAATAGCTATTAGAGACCCTCAACTTATGTTGATGCAGTAAGCTAAGGTGCATAATATTTGGACAGATCAGGGCCAAATGCCTTTAAACTATATTCTAAACCAGTTTTCCACTAGGTACTTACATTTTGACAATAGCCACCCTCAACTTACGTATTTTGCCTAAGTTAAGGTGCACAATGCCTAATATTGGGCCAGGGCCAGAATTGAATGCTAATGCCCTAAGGAGAGTTAATTATAGTTATAGAAAATGAAAAAAACTTCTAAAATCTCAAAACGGGTTCAAGTGAGGGATAAATCTTTTGTTTTTTTAGAGAGGTTAATTATTTAGGCTAACTGGACTAAAAGTATAAGGAGGCCTGCCATGCTATCCTATTTAATTAGTTAGAAGACAGTATCAATGACTTGGGCAAGTTCTAGGTACTACACTATGCAAGAACTCAAGACAAATCCTCATACACACAAAGGGAACTGAGTTAAACTTCTTCTTCTACTCTTAGGATTTCTATCACAAGATTCATACACCTCTTACATGTTAATGCCAAATGCAGATTTGCTATTGGTTATGCACACATTCTACCTGATTAGAGTAAATAATTGTACATACATGCTCATAGTCTTATGCCAACATTATTCATTATTTATATCTACAAAAGGATATTGAAACAAGGAAGAAAAAATATTTTATAAATAACATTAAACACAGATATTTACATCACAAGTTTAGGAAATTAGAAATGCAAAAATGAGACACCCTAGACATGTTGATTCTACTAGATAGAACATGGAGGGAAAAGAGATCGGCAACACAACCCACCATGGTAAAAGTACGCCACCCCCACAGAAAAACAGATGCATTATCCTTAAAGCATTGATTTAAAGTACAAGGAAATGGTTTTACTTGTTTTGCCTCTTATTTATCTGAGGCGTCTGTGAAGAGTGGCGATGCTCTTGAGTCCTCACCTAGTGCAATGTTTTCCCCTATGATGGTAGGGGAACTCACAACCTCACCCTCTAAGATTGAAGGAATCATGATAGCATCCAGGCTGATCCACTTGCATTAAGATTAACGGGCTTTAATAAAATTAAAAAGATGCTTATGATGGAATAAGACACCAAGAATGAGTCCAAGAATTATAGAGAATAATGGGCAAAGTGCTACACATATTTCATGATTCAAGTCCAAGACTAAAAGGAAGAAGATTGAGCCCATATGGGTTGTGAGTAAATTTGAAAACTTTTCCTAATTTTCTTAGGAGAGAACTTTTGGTATTATTTTTATATGCTTTCCTAGTCCTAGTAGGATTTATTTATTAGTTCCATAATAGTATATCCTAATCCCATGCTATTTGGGATAGTTTTTTCCTAGTCTTAGTTAGATTCGATAAAGGTAGATTCAAATCCCATGCTATTTGGGATAGATTTTGTTTCCCTATATATAGGGATGAATTTTTTTATTTTCAAAATGATAATATTATTATTAATTGAGATTCTCTTATTTACACCTTTTTGTGTGGCGACTTGGGATTTATTTGCAACCCTATAGGAACGATTCTTTAGGAGGTAAGATTAATTCTTAATTTGATATCTTTGGTTTCTATTAAAGTTAATTAAATAAGGTGATTAGTCTTATACTAATTGTTGTCTTTAGTTTCTTTGAAATAGGGTCTACATCATTTTGATCTAACTTCTTGAATTGACTCTATTAGTATTATAAATAGTCTGAATCCACTAATTTTGAATACTAAGATCAATTAGGGTTCTTAGCACTTGACATCAAAATTGAGGATTTTATTCTCCAATTTTGCCTATCTTTAATTTCTTATCTTTAATCTTAGAATTTTTGCTTCCACGTTATTTTCTTGTTTGTTAACGTGACCTGATTCTTATTAAGTGGTATCAAAACAGTTCTATCAAGGTTCTGTTCTTGATAATTCTTGGGAGTTTCGTAACAAAAAAAATCTTTACTTTTTCCCCCTTTTAATAGATTAAAAATAAGAAAAAAGGTTGCTTGCAAATCAAGAAATTCCAAATTTATTGTGTGTCTTATTTTCCAACATCAAGAAGGAAAATCAAGAACTAGGGAAATTGAGATTTTTTTTTAAATTGGTCTTTTTTCTTGTCTCATCAAACCCAATTCGTTTGGAGTTGATAATTTTTTTTTCTCTCTATATCTTACTTCTATAAAGTTATTGCTAATAGGCTGTATATATAAATACTAAAAGACCCAGCCAAAGGTAGTAATTTAAGTGTGAAAAGGGAAAGAAAGGGTGAGATAAAAAAGGATCAAATTGAGAGTTTTTGTTTTCTTTAACTTTTGAAGATGTCTAAAAAAGATACTGATGCTGGGACTCAAAACAACGAAATAGATGAGGCACTTATAAGGATTTCTACTTTACTCTATGCATTAGAGGTCACCCAAAACTCACCTAATCAGTTGAATATAACTTATTTATGGAGAAGTGTTTTTCATAAAAGGTGTGGGATAAAGGATAATATTTGATCTATGATTATTGAGCAGAACTAATGTAATAAGTTCATACGTGGTGGATAAATTGAAACTTACATGCATCAAACACAATGATTTTGGTGAACTTAAGGTAACTAAGCAATGCATGATTTCTTTCTCCATTTGAAGGTACTTTGATAATGTTCTTTGTGATATAATTCCAATGCAACATTGTTATATCAAGCTTGGGCATCTCTGGCAGTTTGATAGGAATGCAATTTATGATAGGGGAGAATAGAGTTTCTTTTGAGCTAAACAAAATAAAATATAAAATTGTACCTTTAACTCCATCCCAAGTTTATAAAGATTAGAAACGTGTGAAAGAAGCAATGAAAGATTTTGAGAGAGAAAATAATGGAAGCAGAAAGAAAGTACATATTGGTATTCAAAAAGAGGAAGAGGAAGAGTTTGTGTTGTGTGGAGAGAATAAGCTGTCTATTGAGGTCAATAAAAAATAAAAGAGAGATGATCTCGAGAATAAAAAGGAGAAGGATGGTTGTGAGGTAGAGAGAGAAAAACAAAAGAGTTTTAATAGGGTTATTTCTTATTCTAACTCTAATATTCCTACTTCTTCTTCTATTTATTTTGACTTTTTAGCAGATACTCATGAGAATATTTGCATTAAGAAATCATCATTGAATAAACATATTCCTAAGGTGGTCCAAACTAAATATCCCATTGAGCAAGTGCATGTTGATGAGAAGTATAAAGGTAAAGAGAATTATTTTGGATCTTTCCAAGATAAGACTCGTGACAAAAAGACAAAAAGTACAATTGTGAATCTAATGCTCATGAAAAAGGAATGAGGTGTTGTTATTTTTCCATATAAGACCAAATACGGTATGCATGATTGGTTTATTCAAATTCTTGGGATTTCTAGAATACCTAAGGTCTTTTTTGAAGTGATGAACTACACTCTTAATTCTTACATTGATGTGATATCTGAGAAGTGTAATTGAGGCAGCTTGGCTATATCATAAAAGTGTTCAATTTGATGCATATTCTATAGATGTTATGCCATCTTTGGCAAGCCCATTAGAGTACTTTATTGATAGAGTTAAACAGAAGAAGCACATATCATCTCCGACGCTATCCATACATGAATTTTATTGTGCTCATACAAATAAGAGAATTTACTATTAGGATGATGATGTCCACATGCTTTATAAAGGTGATTTTAAACATGCAAGGATTAATTGGGTTAGGTGGACACATGGTAACTATCTTATTTTGTTCCTACCATTGTTTTTTTCAAGTAATGGATGTTGTTTACTAATGTATGTCGTCTTTTTTCTGTGAGATTCAAATTTGAGGACAAATTATTTTCAAGAAGAGGAGAATCATAGCATCCAGGCTGATCTACTTGCATTAAGATTGACGAGCTTTAAGAAAATCAAGAAGATGCTTATGATGGAAGAAGATCCCAAGAACGAGTCCACGAATTATGTAGAAGAATGTTTAAAGTGCTACACATATTTAATGATTCAAGTCCAAGCGCAAAAGGAAGAATATTGAGCCCATATAGATTGTGAGTAAATTTGAAAACTTTTCCTTATTTTCTTAGGAGACAATTTTTGGTATTATTTTACATGCTTTCCTAGTCCTAGTAGGATTTTATTTATTATTTCCATAATAGTATATCCTAATCCCATGCTATTTGGGATAACGTTTTCCTATTACTAGTTAGATTTGATAAAGGTAGATTCCAATCACAAGCTATTTTGGATAGGATTTTTTCCCCTATATATATGCATTAATTTTGTTATTTTCAAAGAGACAATATTATTATTTATTTAGTGTTTCTCTTTTTTACACCTTTGTGTGTGGCTACTTGGGATTTATCTTGGAACCCTATAAGAACGATTCTTTAGGAGGTAAGATTAATTCTTAATTTGATATCTTTGGTTTCTATTAAAGTCTATTAAAGAAGGTGATTAGTCTTATACAAATTGTTGTCTTTAGTTTCTTTGAAAGGGGTCTAGATCACTTTTGATCTAAGTTCTTAAATTTACTCTATTACTATCATAATTAGTCTAAATCCACTAATTTTGAATACTAAGATCAATTAGGGTTCTTAGCACTTAACCTTTAAATTGGAGATTTTGTTCTCCAATTTTGCCTATCTTTAATTTCTTGCCTTTAATCTTAGTATTTTCGCTTCTGCATTATTTTCTTGTTTATTAACGTAACCCGATTGTTATCAAATTATCTCTAGAAACGATCCTACACTTTGCCCCTTTGTTGGGTAAGTACTAGTGGATACCCCTGTTGATTTGAATTCTATTTTCTTTTGCCTATTTTCTTTATCTTTTAGTGACTTCTTTCGAGCTCTCTTAATATCATGTCGTTCTTGTTGTTCTGGTGTCATTTTTGTTCTCTCTCTCCTCTTTTCTTCTTTACTTGAAGCTTTTTCATCCATTTGCTTCTTCCCTTTATCTTTCACTGGTCTAGCCATAAAGTCCACAATACCCTCATCAAGATCACTTTCCACCAAGGTTGAGTCGAAAATAGGTTGTTGTGGCTGCCTACTCTTTAACTCTGCAATAGTTACCTTTGTTTGTTCAAATTTAGCCATCAGCTTGGAAAGGTCATGAAGGGGCAGTGAATCGATCCTTTTGTCAATACAAAGTTCCATGATGTCCATCCTATCTGAATGGTTTAGAATGGATGGATTTCATCATCCATGATTTCATTAACGAAAGGCATGAAGTCTGCAGCCCACTTGTCTAGCTATCTCTAAAACCTCTTTTGCGTCTTCACTGAGTTAGCAAAGTTTCTTGGCGTGAACCGGTATTCAGCAAAATCTGCTCCACCCATAGACTGTGCAGAACCTGGCCCTACAGATGTATTTGGAGGCATATACTCGGGCTGCACATAAGTGTTGATGGGCAGAGGCATACCTGCAGGTATTTTGGTAGCATCAAGAGGTGGTGCAGATTGAGTTTGTAAAGCAGGCGGCTTGGTAACACACATCTCAAACTTTGAGTGATCTTACGACTTCTCAATGTCCTGTTTATGTGTGGCCAGGATTTCATTATCAACTACATGAATCAAAGACACACCTGCATATTTGCATAAATCAGTGATTAAGCAGGGGAATGAAAATGCGTTGGATGTCTTGTGTGCTCTTACGAACATCTTGTCTGCAATAATCTGGCCAAAGTTAATCGGCAGCCCCAAAACCAAGCTTGCCACTAATACAACTCTATTTTTATCCAAATTTCACTTACCTTTTGTTGGCATCAACCTTAAGCAAACAAATTCCCACAAGAACTTTTCTTTAAATCTAATGGAATACTTTGCAATAAGCTCCCATAAATTTGTCCACTAGGATGGGTGGCCATCATCAGTCAATAACAAAGCTACCCAAGACCTCTGAGTGGATGTAGTCCTCAACCTAAACTCGAAATCTGGTATAGCAAGTGGAGCTTCGTATTCTGGCCCGAACAACATCCTACTAATTGTTTGGGATGAAATATCGATAAGCACTCCTTGAACAGGCACAGACTCTCTATTTGGCAAAATGGTAACCGATGTCCCCTTTGGAAGGTCCTTTTCTATTAACACAAGATAATTGGCAAAGAACTTTCTTACCCAATTTGGTTGGTATACTCCTGGTGGTCTGCTCATCCATGCTAGTCCATACTCATTGAAACGGCATTCCAACTGAAGGTATTCATATAGCTCTATTTTTACAATCTGATATTCCTTTACGAATGGTCTTTTTATCCCTCTTGTTGTAGGTGTCAATTTATCATAGAACTTCTCTCTAACTTCTCTCTTAGTCTATCTATCTACTATCTAATCACTTTTCGAACCTAAGGATCCTTACATTTGATTACGTTAATATCCTCAGGTTCACTCTCTACCTCAGTCGCCTTAGTTTGCTCTCCTACATTAACAACCTCAGTTTAACCTTCAATAGGCTCGGGTTGGTTTATAGTAATTGTTGCCTCATCTGGGGTCGAGCTGCTAGTGCTTGTACTGTTGTCGATCTCTTTTTCAGACTAGGAGAGATGAAAACTTTCCCTTTCACATTTCCTGGTGTTATAACCGGGTGCTGGTTCACCTCTACCCCTTTGAGATCTTTCTCCTCTGTTTATTGGAAGTTTGGGAGCCATAATACCTGAAGAATAAGTAATAAATGAGTTCGCAACACAAAGAAGGACAAATTAGTGAATATTTTAGGTTGACGGCTATACTGGTGGTCTGTCAGATAATTAGTGGTCCACCAGGTGGTCCATCAGGTCTTATGCAGGGGTCTAAAATTTTATGGTCTTACGATGGTCTTTTTGGTGGTCCACCGAGACAGCGATGGTCCACCACTTGGTCTATCACATCTTTTCCAGTAAGTGTCACATCTGGGGCCATTCTGACAGTTAATTTGGTGGCTCATCGCAAAAGTGATGGTCCATCACTTCGACCTTCGCACTCCCTTCTTCAGCTTCAGCTTTCAATTTGGCATATATTCGAGCATTTGTTGTGAAACATTGTTTGTTTAACAACATTTGACAACAATAACACAATCAAGCATAACTTTTGACATTTTAATCATGTAGGTTACTTAGACTTAACCTAAATAGATTATGCTCAAGCTCTTACTTCAAGTCCTTCAGAAATTCAAGGAAACATAACTATAACAAGATTCTAATTCCATTACAAAAAAAACTTGCAAAATACAACCCACAGTTGGACGTGTCATTTAGACAAAGAAGAATAAAATTATGCGCATGCCTTGATTTTGTAGAGAAACAAGCTTGCAACTTTAGAGAACAAGATTAATTCAGACAACTCTTCAATTGTGATTTCAACTTGATTGCAATGAAAATAACAAGAAGAATGGATATGTTTAAATACGAGAAAAGAAAGAAGATGTAGAGTCCTAAAGGTAGTGATTGCCTTTAAATTTTGAATCGAAAGGGATTAAACAATTAAATGGTTTGAACAGGTTACAACGTATGTAACCACCTTATTTTATCATTTAAAAACCTTTTGGATCAAGTACGGTTCATTTAACAAGGCTTCAGATTCAACCTGACTCGAGCCAGAATTAGGGTTACAGCGACACCCGGCCCAACAGTTCGTCAGATCTGTGATGATCCACCAGGTTAGTCGTCAAATCTTACCACAATTTGAGCAACTTTACACCGTTGAGATGGTCATCGGGATGGTCCACCATATTTTTGATGGTCCACCAGTTTAGCCATCACACCTTACCACAACCTAGGCCACCCAGCCTGATTTTGACGGTTAACATAGTGGTCCACCAAATTTGTGACGGTTCATCATTTTCCCATCAACTTAATCCAGTGCATAGATTTTCCCACATTTTTGCAACGGTGGAAATGGTGGTCTATCAGGGACTGGTGGTCCACCAAATCAGCCATCACTTTTGTTCCAGTAACTCAGATTTTCACCCTTTTTTCCAATTGCATCACTCCTTCTTTTTGATACATTTTTGGTCCTGCACACTCCACACACATATCAGAAATGCACAAAAACATAAAATGAACTCTAACTATGATTACAACAACACTTTGTGGGTTTTCTCCCACTAGTGTCTGATTTATCATCGCGGCACGACTTAGTTATATCGATTACTCAAACTTCATCGAGATAGACAGTAATAATAATTTTTATCGAGTCTTTTGGACCGATATAAGATTTGACTCATTGCTTGTTGACCTTGAAGACGCTTCTATCTTTATTTTCATGTTTGATTACTCCAAATGAGTAAACTTTACGAACTTTAAATGTGCCTAACCACTTGGACTTAAGTTTACTTGGGAATAGTTTGAGTTTGGAGTTGAAAAGAAGCACTAAGTCACCTTTCTGGAATTCTCATTTTTTAATGCTCGATCATGATACTACTTTATCTTCTCCTTGTATAGGTCTGCCCTTTCATAAGCGCTGAGATGGAATTTATCCATCTCATTCAGTTTCCCCAGTCTTATATTTTCTGCCTCATTCTAATTCAGATTAAGATACTTCAGTGCTCACAATGTTTTATGCTCTAGCTCAATTCTAAAATGGAATGCCTTTCCATAAACCAATTGGCATGGCGATATGCCAATGGGTGTCTTGAAAGCCGTTCGATATGCCCATAATGCATTGTCCAGCTTCCTAGACCAATTCTTCTAGCTAGCATTTATAGTCTTGGAAAGGATAGCTTTGATTTCCTGATTAGAGATCTCCACCTACCCACTGGTCTGTGGGTGGTATGGAGTAGCCACCTTATGTTGATTAACTCCATATTTTGCCAAGGCGACTATGAATATCTTGTAGCAAAAGTGTGATCCTCCACCGCTTATGATGGTATGTGGTACCCTAAAGCGAGAGAAGATATTTCTCTTTAAAAATGCAATAACCCACTTTCCTTCATTATCCGCCAGAGTCGTAGGCTCAACCCATTTTGACACGTAGTTAATAGCAACTAGTACGTACTTCATCCCAAATGAGCTCACAAAGGGCCCCATAAAGTCAATTCCCCATACATCGAATAGTTCAACCTCCAACATCTTGGACATTGGCATCTCATGGAACTTTAAGATAAACCCTTGCCTTTGACATTGGCAACATCTCTTTATGAACTCATAAGAATTATTGAACAAACTGGGTTAATAGTAGCTACTTTAAAGCACTTTTCTATAAGTATGATCACCAGTATGTTGACCTCTAACTGGGGAAACATGAGTCGCTTTCAATACACTTAATATCTCCACTTCTGGAATGCACCGTATAATAATACCATCTGCACATCTTCGAAAAAGATACGGCTCATCCCAAAAATAATATTTCACATCATGGAGGAACATTTCCCTTTGATGAAATGAAATATTCTCTAGCATTACTTCACTTAGCACATAGTTCGCAAAGTCAGGATACCAAAGTACTTTTTCGAGCATTGCATCCAATACTTTCTCATCCGAAAAGGAATCATCAATTTCAAGCTCATCTTTTACTTCCTGCTTGCCTTTAAGTCTAGATAGGTTATCAGCCACCTGATTCTCACACCCCTTGCGATCCTTGACCTCAAGGTCAAATTCCTAAAGTAGCAATACCCACCGGATCAACCTTATTTTAGCGCCCTTCTTTTCCATTAGGTACCTAAAGGTAGCATGGTTAGTATGTACCACTACCATGGTACCTGGAAAATATGCACGAAACTTCTCAAAGGCATACAACACTACTAGAAGTTCTTGCTCTGTGATGGTGTATTTTTTCTGAGCTCCATTACATGCTTTACTGGCATAATAAACTGGATGAAATAATTTGTCCTTTTTTTACCCCAGCATAGCTCCAAGGGAAACACCAATTTCATTATATATTATCTCAAATGATTTTGACCAGTCCAGTGCAACAATGATAGGGGCCTCAATCATCTTCTTCTAAAGGCATTCGAATGCCTTAATGCATTCAGCATCAAAGAATAACTTAGTTTATTTCTCCAAAAGCTTGCAAAGTGGATTTGTAATTTTAGAGAACTCTTTTATAAACCTCCGATAAAAGCCATTTCGCCTAAGAAAGCTATGCACTTCTTTTACTGATATGGGAGGTGGTAGCTTCTCAATAACCTTTACCTTGGCTAGATCAACCTCCATCCCTTTTGCTGATATTTTATGCCCAAGAACAATGCCCTCCTTCACCATGAAGTGGCATTTCTCCCAATTAAGGAAAAAATCAAATTCCACACATCTCTATAAATCCCTACTTAAGTTTTTCAGACACATCTTGAATGAATCTCCAACCACAAAAAAATCATCCATGAACACCTCCAAGGTATCCTCAACCATATCAAAGAAAATAGACGTCATACACCTTTTGAAGGTGGCGGGTGCATTACAAAACCCAAATGGCATCCTCTTGAATGCAAAAGTGCCATACGGGTATGTGAACGCCATCTTCTCCTAATCTTTAGTAGCAATACAGATCTGACTATAGCCAAAATATCCATCTAAGAAATAATACCACTATTTTCCGGCCTACCAATCTATAATTTGATCCATGAGGGGCATTAGGAAGTGGTCCTTAAATTCCATAAGTTTAGTTTGCGGTATTCTCTGCAAACTCTCCAACCAGTTATAGGCCTGAGAGGAATCAACTCATTCTTTTCATTTGCAACAACAGTCATGCCCCCTTTCTTGAATACACATTGAACCGAACATACCCATTTACTGTCGAAAATAGGATAAACCACTCCTATGTCCAACCACTTAATATTTTCCTTCTTAACCACCTCTTGCATTGGTGGGTTAAGTCGGCATTGATGCACAATGGTAGAAGTACATTCTTCCTCAAGTTGTATCTTATAAGTGCAGATACTGGGGGGAATGCCAATAATATCAATAATTGTCCAACCTATTGCTCTTTTGTATCTTTGAAGCACCAAAATAAGTGTTTCCACCTGCTGCTCACCCAGGTCAGCCATAATAATAATAGGTAGTGTATTCCCAATGCCCAGGAACATATACCTAAAATGATTGGGTAATACTTTCAGCTCCAGGGTAGAAGGTTCTTCTATAGAAGGCTTAGCAGGTGGACTTGGATGATTTTTCATGTCCAAATCCAACTTTTTGGGTGCATCTAAGTAAGACCCCATACCCGTTAAGGCATATTCTATCTCCTCATAATATTCAATACCATCCTGATCAAAATTCATCAACACGATAGCTAATGTCTCAACAACAAATTTCTCTTCAATCTACACTTCCTGCTCCTCCTCATAATAGACATCCACAATGGAAAACACACTTATTTCTTTCAAATACTTCATTTATTGGCATACATCAAATTGCAACACTTTATTATTCAGCCTAAATAAGAGCTCATTAGCTCGCAAATCAATCAGCACGCTTCTGGTTGTGAGTAAAGGTTGACCCACGATTATGGGCACCTTGAAGTCCACCTCGCAATCTAGAATGACAAAATTTGCAGGAAATATAAAACTAGCAACCTTTACTAGCATATCATACAAAATACGAACAGGTCATTTGACTAACCTATCTTCCATCATAAGTCGCATGTTAATGGGTGTAGGGTTTCCTAAACCCAACTTTTTCTAAACAGCTAGCGGCATTAGATTGATGCTAGCTCCTAAGTCGCATAGAGATTTTACAAATTCAAGAGGTCCAATAGTGCATGGGATAGTAAATGCTCCCGGATCTGTCTTTTTCTGCACCACAGACCTTGTGTAAATAGCACCATAATGATAAAGATTGTCCATCGACTCAAAACTAACTGACCACTTCTCAGTGACAAGGCCTTTCATGAACTTTGCATACCCAGGCATTTGCTCTAATGCCTCCACCAATGGTAGATTAATCATCAACTTCTTAAGCATAGCCATAAATTTGGTGAACTTTGTGTCTTCGGCCTTCTTATTCAACCGATGGGGAAATGAAGGAGGTGGTTTTGGAAGAGTGGTAACCACCACTTCAGCCTCTTTTCCCTTATTCTTCTCCAACTCATCAACTTACTAACTATTGGATGGTCCATCATCAATAACCTTATCCAATTTCCCAGACTCCATCCAACGATAAATTTCTACTTCTTCAATATCAACCGTAGGCTTGCCCATAGGAGGACTTGCCAATACCTTACCACTTCTAGTAGTGATATCCATGCAAGAGCCATCATTCTTCAAATTTTGAATGGTATCACTAGGCAATGTTCTAGTCTTCTTCTGATTTAACGCTGCCAAGAGCTGGCTCAATTATTTCTCCAACTGCTTGATAGAGGTAGAGTGCGAGTATACCAAATGACTCATAGTGGACAAATCACTCTTTATGGTAGTCATCCCAGAGTTGGTAGCTTTAACTCCCTTCAATAATTTCTCCATCATGTCCTCCATGGATATCTTTCCAAAGCTAGTTGCAACATTATCTCTACTTTCAGAGGTACATATAGCCCACTCCTATCATTCTTACCTTTCAAGTTTCCTTGATCCCTATCCTTGTACCCAACCTTGTCATAGTAGTTCTGACCTTGATTTCCTTGGTTATTGCTTCGGAAACCCCCTGGTTATTCAAATAGTTAGCCTCTTCTTCTGAATCAGAATCATCTCTACCTTTAGCTGCAACAACTTTCACTTTTTAAATCTTTACAGATAATAAGTACTTAGTTAAAAAATCTATCTGCATCTTTAAGTGTGCCATGTCTTGGTCACGTTCTTTCTCTTTCTTATTTTGTTCTGCAGTCACGCTAATAGACATAGTAGGGCTTGCTATCATAGAATCCCTAGTATACCAAGCTCTATTTTGTTTGGTCATCCGATCAAGCATCTCTGAGACCTCCTGAAAAGTGAGATCCACAAATGATCCCCCAACATCATTATCAACAACTGCCTTTATAATAGAGTTCAATTCCTAATTAAGAGTCTCCATCAGATGAATATTTACCAAATTATAGTTCGAACAATGCATCAGCTTCTTTTTAAACATTTCCCATGTCTCGTGCAGCTATATTCTCTACACATCTTTAATTAACAGGTGCAGCTACATTCTCTACACACCTTTAATTAAAAGGATCTAACAAGTCATCATACACCAAATAATCATCAAAAGAATTAGGATGACATGTCAGCTGACCATTATTTTGATAATTTAGTGGAGCTTTAGCAAACGTGGCTAGTCTGTCAGCATCTTGGGGTTCTGCTATTATGCCAATTTTTTGCGGTTATGGATATATTGGTAATAATGATGCACCCAATCTCCGTGTACTTGGCATACTCAACAACTCCCCTACACAAAACAAAAGCATCAAACAAAATTAAAATTTGGGAAACTTAACCAAAGGTCAATTGACAAACACAAACTTAATTGACAATCGTATTCCTTGGCAACGACACCAAAATTTGATACGCCCAAATTACACCTCTCTTATGAGAGAGTAAGTGCTCGCTGTCAAATATAGAACCCAATCGAGTTGGGTGTCTATTCAAATAGGGAATACCGTGTTCACTAAGTATTATGAATGTTCTTAGATTTTTGATCTAAGGTTCCTAAGTAGAAGGAAGTTTGAATGTGTTAACAGTGTTCTTTTGTATTTGTGTCACACAAAAGTCAAGCTACTAAGAGTTAATGTATATGTCATCTCAATGAGAATGAATTAACTACAGTTATGCTCACCAAGATGTTCAAACAATTAGGGTTGCGAGTTTGTGTTCAAATTCTAACTTATATATATTCAATTATAAGAATTATTGAATTCTAAGGATTACCCACGTGTTTTTCAACCTAATGAGTATTTCACCCTTTACTTCTCTTAAACTTAAAGGATTCATGCAGTATTTAATAAAAATCTCTTGAAGGTTGATCCTATTATGCATCAACCTATTAACCCAAAGGGTAAACCTATGGAGATCACGTGAATCATTCTTTTCCCAACATCCACTTTCTTGTCAGACAATGGAGTTCATGGGATGACTTTTTAAGTTTTCAACCAAGAGATGTCAATATGATGAAGAATGATTCATGCAATTTCTATAGATGTTAGAAATCAAACCAATCCATAACCCCAAAGTAGTTCTCTACATCAAGGCTCCCATAACCCTAGTTATAGGAGTTTAGCTACTCATCTCCATATAGGAAATCAAAGATATATTGATGTTCAAAAATGGATTCAAGAGGGCACTTAAAAAAGTGACAATATTTTTCTTCTTAATCTTCAGTGGAAAATATAAAAAATAACAATTAGATCTCAGTCCCTAGATTCAAATCTCAATGAAAAGTGTTATACAACTCTCAATAGAGGAGAAAGTATGAAACTAATGATAAAAGATCCTTACTAAACCCTAATACTTGGTATTTATATGTTCCCAGCTAAAAGGGATTTAAAATTCAAAATCATAAAATCCGCGTCCAAAGTGACGGCCAAATTGGTGGTCCATCGCAAAGTTGACGGTCCACCATTTGGCCTGTCGTTGCTGATCTTGGAAGGTCACTTTCTGGATAAAACTGATGACCAAGTTGGAGGTCCATCATAAGACTAAAAGTGCACTATTTGGTCAGTCACTGAGTCCTTTAGGGGACCAGGTTCTTGATAAAACTGACGGCTAAGTTGGTGGTATGTTGTAAGACTGACGGTCTGCCATTTAGTCCATCACAGCAAGACCGGAAGTCTTTGGCTCTATCTAGGCCTGACGATCAAGTTGGTGGTCTATTACAAGACTAACGGTCCACTATATTGACCATCGTAGGGTCTTCTGAAAGTCTGAGCTCTGATTCGATCTAACGGTTAACTTGGTGGTTGTCGCAACTCTGACGGTCCACCATTTTGACCGTCAGAAGTGTTTTTTTCTGCCAGTTTTCTGAGACTTTTTCTTGAGCTAGTTCCTTACCCTGAAACATTAAAAACCAGTATTAAATGCAACCTTAGTTACTTTAAAACATACAAATTTCCTAAGAAAAAGATGCAAAATATTTTGTCGAAAGTCAGAACATCACCTGGACCTCCATCTACCCCTTTATGATTTGATGGGAGGGCTCACCTGGAAAGGGAAAGAAGAGAAAAATCAAATTGGGGATGTCAGCATGTACTAAACCCGAGTTGCATAGGCCATCCACCACTAGCCTGCTTGATGATAATGGAGTTGATATTATAGCTATCTGGGAGCTTGTGTCTAGTTTGCCCCAGGGACAGGGAGATCCCTCCACCAATCCTCATTCATATGTGGCATAAGCTAATTATATGAAGTACAGAGAGGACCAAATAAAGCAAGACTCTACTATTGATAGGCTTGATAAAGCATACTCCTCCTTGGTGGAGTCACATTGATACCTCCTGAGCACACATAAAAAGAAGTTCATAAGGGAGAAAAAGATGGATGAGTTCTTCATCAAGATAAATAAGGGGGTGATGGGATAATGGAAGGTCCTTAAACCACATGATCGACTACATTTCTCTTGGTTAGAAAGTAATGATTTAGCCCCAGCCAAATGGTTCAACCTTGAGAACAATGATGATGATATAGATTCTGAGATTGATAGCAGCCCTTGATGTAGTTTTAGGGAGCACCCTTATCTCTTTTATCCTAGATTAGTTATGCAGTGGGGACACTGCTACCTTTTTAGTTGGTGGTTTCTTCGTATTCATTTGATTTGGGACTGTATTATTGATATTTTTGCATATTTTTCTACTCTTTTGGATGATTCGTATTTTTATTTAGTTGTAATATTCAGGCACTCTGATAGTACCCACATTTGTATGGATTAGTTACTTTATTCCTAGATTGTTACTTTATTCTATTTCTATTTGATGAGTTTTTCCCTATGATAGACTGAGTGACAACATTCTTAAGGGAAAAGCATCGTGCTTGTGTTTTTAGCCATGGATGCAGCGGATGTCTGAGTACCCCTGGAATCAAGGTCAATGTAAGGGAAGTCTGAGTACCTATGGCATTGATGATTTGAGATTGTATTCATACCTATTGGCGAAGTCTGAGTATACATATGGGTGGTTCACCTGCATTAGAGTAACAATGTGAGACAATCATTTGGGTTGTGTCCATGATTAGAAAATTATGCGTGGTGCGGATACAAAGCAAACACCCCTCTCCGTCTATTTTTTTGGGAAAAATTCAAGGGTATGGACGTGATAAACCTTGTAAGAAAATTTTTCCTCTTTTCATGACTCGAAAAATTGACTTTAGAGGATTAGTTGGTACTCCATTTTTTCTCAAGTGGGAGGAATAGTTGAACCCCGTTGACAAGATTCACATGCCATGTATGGGATTTGATATGTTTATATCTCATGCGTACTTGTACCATATAGATCTTGCACCATTAGTATTTCAAGGATAATTTTTTATTGTATTTGGTTGGTAAAATGATCTTAGGCCATTCTTGCGATATTTGAACTACCAATACATAGATATAATCCTTAGTCACCCACTTTGTGCCATTGGACTTTTCTTAGAGAAACGCATTGCAAGTCGTGGGCCTTCTGTTATCTCTCTCTTAAACCCTATCCTCCTTAAACTTAACAGTTTAATTTTTGGCTAAAAGCCTAAGTTGGGGGTGGTAAAAGTTGAAAAAGGTGTCGTTGGGCCACAAAGTCATAAGCAAATGCCAAGATGTTGAAGAAAATAAAGAAAAATGTTTAGAAGAAAGACAAGATCCATCCAACAAAATAAATGCATAAATTTTGTGCACAAAAAAAGAGAGAAGAAAAAGAAATAAAAAAAGTGGGTAAAAAAAGAAAGGCTATATAGGCAATGATGAAAGAAAAGTAGTGGCCCAATAAAAAAAGTGGAATGAGAGTGATGTAGAAGTTTAAGGAGGGTCTAGCCTTGTTCTACTAAATTGATGTCGTACCCTACCCTAAACCTACATTAAACCTCAATATTCCTTGGTGATTCCCAACCAAATATGGTCAGTGTAGTGGAGATTGAAAATAGAGGCAAGCCTATGGTATGGTACTTGTTAACATTGGGGAATTTCATAAGAGAGAGTGTTTTCACTTAATTTCCTTGTTGCATGGTTAATAGGTAGGTGTGTGAATTTTTATTCTCGAGAGAAGGCATGTGATCAAGTTGAGGTGGGTGATTTGGTCACCTTCCAAACAATTAGGCAAAAGGAAGTATAATAAAGTTGAGGTCAACAAGTGAGTCATTTCTAGAATATTAGTAGTTCTCATATGGTTGCTCCTTAAAGTCTATTGAGTCCTTCAATATTCCATTATATGTTGAAGGTGTAGTCATAATCATTTTGTACATGCGTGAAGAGATTTTTGTGGTAGTAATCAAGTTAAAGTCATCATGATCATTAGGTAATAGAATGTGGGCATACATGTGAAATTGTCTCATGACAAGGGGTAGCATTGCTTGACGACAAGAAAAGTTTTAAGTTGGGGGTGTTGATGAGTGGTGATTTTACCACTCATTTGCACTCAACTTTCCTGAACACTACCAAGTTTTGTAAAAATAAATGAGACATAATCATGATTTAATATAGTACTACCCATATTTTGCGGGATAGAGTTGGTGAGATGAAAAGATGTGTATTAACACTAAAAGAGATCAAGTGGAAGCAAAGAAGTGTAACTGAAGACCTGGAATAGTCATAAGCCCCAGTTATCGTGATCGCGGCCAAAGGCCGCGATTTTGGCCAATCAAGATAATCAATGGGATGCAATCGCGGAACCATACCACGGTGGCGAACAACCTCATGCGATCGTGGCTAAGAGGGAATGATGCCTAGGGAAATTTTGTAATTTCAGATGGCGGAATCTCAAATCTTATATAGGAAAAAACTCTTTCTTCTTTGCATATTGCTTACCTCATAGACACTTTTGAATTTGAAACAAGAACCCTAATTGGGCAAGATTGTAACTAATTGTGGAGACTTAAATTCTAGTATTTTGTAAAGGGTGGATGATTTGGATAATCCTTATGGTATATCCTTTTCTACTTTCTTCATGAGTAGCTACGTAATTTAGTCTTGGGATTGAGTTGAACTAAAAGTTTAATTCTGTGTGGGTGTTCTTGTGTTTGCATGATTTTTAGTTGTTAAGAATGCATTTCACAATTTCTTGAGTTCAATAATTGTAATTTGTTGGTGAAAACCCCAAATGGGTTTGATGGGTGAAGACTTCAAACTCTAAAAAACCTTCATCATCCTTGAAAAAGGGAAGAAGGTGAAAATATGGGAACCCATAACATCCTTGAAAAAGGGCAATAGGGAGACAAGGCAATGGTGGACAATTAAGCATATGGTTTACTACCTTTCCCAATATTAGACATAAGTGCAAATGGAGGGTAAGTCATACCAAAGGCAATTTCCATGAAATAGGGAGGCTTTGGGTGACTATGAATGACACATTCATTAGGTGATCAAAAGAGCCAATGGGTGACATCATTGTGATTTTGTTGAAAAGCTAGCCACGACTAAGTTAACTACTAAGTTTCATGTTAAACCATCATTAACCCACATGATCTTTACTTTTAGGGAGGCATAATCCCAAGATTACGTCTAAAATTAATTTTAAATCAAGTGTGATATACTAGTGTGTTGTTTGACTAAAGATTGTTATAAACAAGCTCCACACAGAACCCTTCATTTTACTTCATATGTTGTTTTTGTTCACATTCCGGGTATCCTTTTAGTAATTAGAGCACCCATAGGATTTGAAATTTACATTTCACTCCTTGTGCATTCGACTCCAACGCAAGTTAGGATATTGACAATGACCGCCTTACCCCTTAAAGATAGGAGTAAATTGAGTGTTATCAGTTACAAAATTCGTATTAATCACCTCCCATTTCCATTTAGGCAACTCTATCTTTTGGTACAATCCCCCTGGTCTCATGTGCTCAACTTTCACTTGGTTACACACCATACACTTAGTCACATAGCCACATATTGTTTCATATTATTCAACTAATAAAACTCCATAAGACCATGATACATTTTTGTAGAACCAGGATGAATAGCATAATGTGATCCATCTTCATCCAAAATCCTTTCACTCAATCCATCGACGTCAAGAGCACATAGACTACCTTAGTACCTCAAAATACCATATCCACCAATAACAAATTCAACAACCTTTTGCTGACCTACATTCCCTCTAATCTTCATCAAATTAGTATCAAACATTTGTTTTTCCTTTATCTCAACAACAAGAGATGAGTGTTATACATGATGCACAAACACATCACCATCCATAGAGCCTATGAGAAGAACTGTAGGACTATCAAAACGGTGAATGTAATTTACCAACTCCCACTTCTCCTCATCCACATGAGATAGAATCCCCATGGATAACCTACTAAGAGTATCAGTAACTATTTTATCTTAAAATAAATGGTAATGGAGACTCATATCATAGTCCTTTAGCAACACAAGCCACTTTCTTTGCTTGAGATTTAACTCTTTCCGAGTGAACACATACTGCAGGATCTTATGATCAGAAAATATGTCAACATAAACCCCATAAAGATAGTTACGACAAATCTTCAACACAAATACCATAGCTAACAATTACAAGTCATGACTAGGGTAGTTCCTCTCATGAACTTTCAATTGCCTAGAAGCGTAGGCCACCACCCTACAATGCTACATCATCAAACCACCAAGCCCAACACGAGAAGCATTGTAAGACACTATGAGTCATCATTACCCTTAGGCAGGGTCAAAACTGAAGTTGAATTCAACTTATCCTTCAACTTATCAAAATTACCCTCACACGCGTCTAACCACAAGAACTTAACCTTTTTCTGGGTCAACTTATGCAATGGGGAAACTATTGTCGAAAAACTTTCCACAAATTTTCTATAGTAATCGACTAAACCCAAGAAGCTCCAAATATATGCTGGAGTCACGGGGATAGGCAATTTCTTAACCACCGTAACATTTATGGATCTACCATGATCTATTCACTAAAGATAACTAAGAAAAGACACAACCTTCATGCAAAACTCACACTTAGAGAACTTTGCAAACAAACGTTAATCCTTTAAGGTCTGCAATATAGCACGGAGGTGATCAACATGATCTGCCTCACTCTTAGAGTAGACGAAGATTCCATCAATGAACACATTTACAAACAAATCCAAAAACTGATTGAAGATCCTATTTATTAAATCCATGAATTCTATCGGAGCATTAATCAACCCAAAAGACATAACTAGTAACTCATAGTGACCATATTAGGTCCTGAAGGCAGTCTTAGGGATATCCACTTCCCTTGTCTTAAGTTGATAATAACCTGACCTAAGATTAATCTTACAGAAACACATCGCAGTTTGAAGTTGATCGAAAAAGATGACGATCCTAGGAAGAGGATATTTATTCTTTATAGTCTGCTTATTCAACTAATGATAATCAATACATATCCGAAGGGAACCATCTTTCTTATGCACGAACAACACATAAGTACCCCAAGGAGACACACTAGGATGGACGAAACCTTTATCTAAGAGATCCTTCAGTTTCTCCTTAAGCTTCTTCAACTTAGTTGGAGCCATCCTATAAGGAGGGATTTAAATAGGCAATTTTCCCTAACAAGATCAATGCCAAAATCAATTTCCCTTTCGGGAGGAATAACAGGAATATCAATAGGAAAAACCTCAAGAAACTCTTTAAATACAAGAATGGATTCTAGAAAAGGAGATAAACCTTCCCTTAGGCACTAAAGAACCCCCTTCCCATAAAATGATTAGCTCATTAGGAAATTTAAACATGACCTTATAGGTCAGACTATATAAGGAAGCTTAACACAAATGCCACAAATCCATCCCTATTATAACATCGAAATCCACCATATCTTTCAAACAGATCCACCAAAGTTTCTTTACTACCAACAGATACCACACATGCCCTATATACTCTTCTAGAAATAACAAGTTTACCTACGGGTAGAAATAGAAAAAAGGTCCAAAACACACTCGGGACCAAAAATAAAATGCACAGCCACAACTAGGGTCATATAGGAAAGAATGGACCCTATATCAAGTAAACAATCCATATCACGAGAGATAATTTCAACATACTGGTAACCACACTGGAGATAACGAAGAATCCTGGCAAAACTCAAGAATGTATAACCGATTCCAGCCAATGCTGATACTAGAAGCAGAAAAGATATAGAAATAAAAATCTTTGGTGCAGAAGCAGATAAAGAGGTACCAGGAATCTTGTTATCCCCAGAAGCCATTCTATCATGATAGTCATATTGAAAATGACCAATCTGACCATAATAAAAATATCTATTCGTCCTTCTCTCACAGAGTCCACATACGACTGGCTATAAAATCTACAAAGAGGGTGGGATAGAGACAATGAAGCCCTACTAGCCTGAGATTGGGCACCCTATGCCCGAAAACCACCATGATACTGAGACCGATGATTACCCGATGTCTTTGGGTAAGGAGAACTATTCATGAAGAAAGAACCAAAACTTCCCCACTTCATCTTTGGCTAATTCCCACCATCTCTAACACCTTGCTCAGAAGGCCTAAATTATTTTCCATGCCTCTTACTAAACCCAGTCAATTTTTTCTTATCTTCTTCCACCTGCTGTATATATACAACCAACCTTGAGATATCTAAGTTCTTGATCAAAAAGGCAGCCTTACTCTCAAGGATCAACTCATAAGACAATCCTAAAGCAAACTTACGCCTTCTATCCCTCAAGCTAGGAACCATGTCAAGTGAATACCAAGACAATTAATGAAATTTCAAGACACACTTTGTAAAAAACATCCTACCTTACCTCAAATTCACAAAATCTTCTATTTATGTTTCCCTCAGTCCTTCAGGAAATAAGCGGTCTAGAAAAACACTAAAGAAATACTCCCACAAGGTAGAACTAGCATCCTCTCCCCTCGACTATTCCAACTCTTTGTACCATCTTTTAATTGGTAGGCATCAAACTCAACATCTTCAACCTCCGAAGCGTGCAAACCCGAAAGATCTTCTCCATTTCATCAATGAAACTTTGAGAATCCTCTTCAACCTTAGTACCCATAAACATAGGAGGATGCAAGCTCATGAACTAGACAACCATTGAGGCCTTAGAATATGGAGTAGCCAGAACACCATGCTTAGACTGAGAAGCTACCAACTGGGTTAATAGGGTAATGGAGCGACGAAACTCATAATTGATGGCTACCCCTTGAGGCGATTGAGTATGAGTAACTCCCTCAGATGTAGGATTATTAGGGACAGGTGGAACCCCATAAGGACAGTCGGATGTAGCAAACCTTGACCGGGTCTAGACTGCAGAAGTTGGATGAGCTCCATCCACATTGTCCTTAGTCGGGGCATAAATGTTTTATAAACATCAGATCTTCTTTGATGCATGATCTAAAAGATGAGCAAATATAAATCAGAAGGATTCAAGACCTTAGACTTTATATCTCAAAATAAGACAACAAGAAACTGAAGTATTCCTAAATGTCTCATAGCCTCTTTCTAATAAGTGTGTTGTGCTACAGACCTACAAAAGAGACTCTACTTGACACGGTTTTGTGGACACCCAACTGACCATAAACCCAGGCTTTGATACCAACTTAACACGACCAAAACCAGGTCCTTCTCGTAATGGACATCTCAAGCCTAATAAGGACCAAAAATGATCCCACTTCCCAATCTAACTAACCAACATATACCCTGAGTCGAATGAATTCCAAACATATTATAGGATAAAGGATTAATGACACAAAAAATTTAGGATAGGTCTAAGACCATTAATAACCCAAACAAGTCTAACTATACAATGCTTAATGAACAACCATAATAGAACCAAAATAATAACCAAGACCATATCCATCCCATAACATACCTAAGTCCACAGTTTTTTCATACAAGGCCTTTAAAAGAAATCCAAGAATATCCGATCGGGACATACCCCCAACCATAGCAAAAACCAATGTCTAAGTCTAAACCAATAAAGACATAAGAAAACTCAAAGAAAGAAATGGAGCCTTCCAAAGTATGAAAGTTCACCATTTCAAGATACCAAAAGTTGTTCCCGAGTCCAATCACTGAGTAGGAGGTGTAAGAATATGACCGACACCTGAATTGCATGGGCATATAACATCAAAGACTATTAGTGGTTTGAGCGGTAGCATATACCTCAAGTATAAGGATTAAATATTTCCAATGGTTCAAATCCAATCAATCATCGCATACAACCAATACAATATACACATATAGTTATATACCCTGCCAGGGTAGGGAACAAGATTAGCATGAACTTTGAAAATATTAACAAGGGTTGTGAATCATAACCGTCATAGAACGAGGCACCCACAGGCTATTTGGGCCCAGCTCTACCCTAGATGAAAGGGTCTCAGTGTGTGTAGCCACATGAACCAGAGAATATCCATAATTGTATATGCTTGTATGGGGGACTCAAACCTCCCTACAGAATTAAGGTGACTTAAGCACCAATACATATATTCTGGGGGACTTGAATCTCCTATTTATATATTCATTTGAGGGGCTCAAACCACCCGGTCAAAAAGAAACCTACACCAGCTAGCATGGTTTCTAGTGTTAGTCCTGAGGACTCTACTTTCACATCCCAGCTACACATCTGGATTTTAAAGCTCAATTTAAAACTAACATTTTACATATACAACCATAAGCAAATTACGTACCAAAGAAACTTCGTTGTTATGTTATACTAACACCACTTACAAGCGTACAACATGCCTTTACCGTTATTAATTAACAAATCATTAATTTGCCTTTGGGAGTCGAACGTATTGTCTAATAAAGCCACTTTTTAAATTCAAAGTTTAGGGACACGAACCTATCGTCAATCAAAGACAAAAATAAAGTGAATGTTTAGGGAATCAAACCCCTTTATGCCAATTAAACCACCGAGGTTACTAATTAAATCATAATATGGCCAATAAGTCCATTACAAAACCATTTACCAACCATTCACATTCATTAGGCCAATGCCTTAGTTCAAAACCTAGTATCATGTGGTTAGTTTATTCTCTTTGGAATTTTCACAAACACTTTGAGGGCATACCTTTACCAAGTCTAAAATCAAAGTAAAAGCAATCAACTTTAGGGTAACCCTTGACCCATTTATGACACCCTGATTACCAACCACCTACACGTGCAACCCATTACCAATCACAAAATTGCAATGAAAATAGAGTACCACGATCACAAAGTGTGGTCCTCTCACGTAATCACAAAAAATATCTTCTAATGTTTGGATAGTCCTCTTTGCTTATCCATATGACTGCGGGTGGAAAGTAGTACTAGCACGCCTTAGTTCCCAAACCTTTCTAAAATGACTTCCAAAATTTCAATGAAAATAAAGTACCACAATCCAAAATGATAAATAGTGGAGCACCATGCAACTTTACAATATTTGCTAGATACAACTTGGCATAATATTCCGCTAAATAGCTAGTCCTTATAGGCAAGAATTAAGTGAACTTTGTCATCCTTTCCATGATAACCCAAATTGAATCACATTGATTTTGAATTTGAGAAAGACCGATAAAAAAATTCATAGTAATTACCTCCCACTTCCATTCGGGAAACACTATTTCTTGGTACAAACCCCTGGGTCTTATGTGCTCAACTTTCAATTGTAGACAGACCATATACTTAGCCATTTAAATAACCATATCTCGCTTCATATTATTACACCAATAGTATTCCTTAAGACCATGATACATTTTTGTAGAACCACGATGAATATCATAAAGAGATCCATGAGCTTCATCCAAAATCTTTTCCATCAATCCATCGATGTCGGGAACACATAGCGTACCTTGGTATCTCATGATACTATCTTAACTAATCACAAATTCAACAACCTTTTTCTGATGTACATTTTCTCTAATCTTCATCAAATCAGGATCTAACATTTGCTTTTCCTTTATCTCAAAAACAAGAGATGACTACCATACCTGATGCTCAAATATATTACCATCCTCAGAGTCCGTGAGATAAACTCCAAGACTAACCAAATGGTGAATGTCATTTACCAACTCACATTTTTCCTCATCCACATGAGCTAAACTCCCTATGGATAACCTGGTAAGAGCGCATCAGCAACAATATTAGCTTTACATAGATGATAATAGAGACTCATACCATAGTCCTTTAGAAATTCAAGCGACCTCTTTTTCCTGAGATTTAACTCTTTCTAAGTGAACACATATTGCAGGCTCTTATGATCAGAAAAAATGTAAACATGAACCCTATAGAGATAGTGATGACAAATCTTCAGAGTAAATACCACAACTAATAAGTCTAAATCAGAAATAGGGCAGTTTCTCTCAAGAAATTTTAATTGCTTAGAAGTATAGGCCACCACCTACTATGTTGTATCAGCAAACAGCCATGCCCAACACGAGAAACTCACAATACACATGAAAGCCATCCTTACCCTCATGTAGGGTCAAAACAAGAGTTTAAGTCAACTTATCCGTCAACTTCTCAAACCTACCCTCACGTGCTTCTATCCATAAGTACTTGACCTTTTTTGGGTCAACTTATTCAGTGGGGTAGCTATAGTAAAAAAACATTCCACAAATTTCCTACAGTAACCGGCTAAACCTAAGAAGCTCTAAGTATCGATTAGAGTCGTGGGGCTAGGCCACTTTTTGACCACTGTAACTTTTTGCAGATCTACCATGATCCCTTCACTAGAGATAACATCACCAAAAAAAGTCATACCTTTTAACAAAACTCACACTTAGAGAACTTGGCATACAATTATTGATACTTAAAGGTTTGCAATACAGCACGGAGGTGCTCAACATAATCTGCCTCACTCTTAGAGCATACCAAGATGTCATCAATGAAGACAATGACAAATAAATCCAAAAATTGATGGAAGACCCTATTCATTTAATCCATAAATGCTATCTTCGCATTGGTCAACCCAAAAGGCATAACTCAAAACTCATAGTGACCATACTGGGTCCTAAAGGTAGTCTTAGGGATATCCACTTCCATAATCTTAAGTTGATAATATGCCAACCTAAGATCAATCTTAGAGAAATGCTTCACACCTTGAAGTTGATCAAACAAGTCTTTGATAGTAGGAAGAGGATATTTATTCTTCATAGTCACCTTAATCAACTAACGATAATCAATACATATCCAAAGGGAACCATTATTCTTACACACGAACAACACAGGAGCATTCCAAGGATACACACTAGGATGGATGAATCTTTATCTAAGAGATCCTTTAATTGCTTATTAAGCACGTTCAAGTCATTCAGAGCCATCTTATAAGAAAGGATAGAAATATGACAAGTTCTTGGAACAAGATCAATCCAAAAATAAATTTCCCTATCAGAAAGATTACCAGGAAGATCATCAGGGAAAACCTTGAGAAACTCATTAACAACAGGAACGAATTCTAGAGAAGGACATCCAAGTTAAAATCTTTAACCGGAACCAAATGATACAAATGCCTTTTGAAAATCAACTTTTAGGCTCTAAGATATGAGATGAACCTTCTTTTAGGAACTGAAGAACCCCTTTCCTATATAATGACCTGCTCATTAAGGAATTTAAATATGACCTTATGGGTCTGATAATCTAAGAAAGCATAACATAAATGCAACAAAATTTATCCCCAATACAACATCAAAATCCACCATTTCTAATTCAAATAGATCCATCAAAGTTTCTTTACTACCAACTGATACCACCACCCTCATAGACTCTTCTATCAATAAAAAATGCACATCTCGAGGTAAAAATAGAAATAGGGTCTAAAACACACTCGAGGCCAAAACCAATATGTACAGCCACAAATAGGCTCACATAGGAAAGAGTGAGCCCTGGATAAAGTAAACAATAAACATCATGGGAGAACAATTAAAAATACTAGTAACCACATCGGGAGTTGACTAACGATTCTGGCATTAAATAAGAGCATATAAAAAATTTTAGCCAGTGCCGGTAATAAAAGCAAAAGAAGATACAGAAATGATACCCTTGGGTACAGGAGCAAATAAAGAGGTAACATGATCCTTATTAGCCCTAAAAGAAATTCTAGAACAATGGTCGCACTAAAAATGACAAATCTGACCATAATTAAAACTTTTATTCTTCTCTTTCTCATAGAGTCCATGGTGCGACTGCCCATAAAATCAACAAGGAGGGTGGGATAGAGCTGACTGAGCCCCACTATCCTGAGATTAGGCACCCTGTGCCTGGAACCCACAAAGATACTAAGATCGGTGATCACCTGATGGCTTTGGGTAAGGAGCACTAGCGGTAGAGAAACAACCAGAAATCCTCTATTTCTTATTTTTGCCACTTACCACCTTATCTACTACCTTGCTTAGAAGGCCAAATTTTTTTCCTATTCTTCTCACTAAACTCAGCCATCTTCTTCTTTTCTTTCTTTTTCTGTTGCATATATATGACCAACCTTGACATATCTATGTCCTTGATCAACAAGGCAGCCTTAATCTGAAGGAACAACTCATGAGACAATCCTAAAGAAAATTTATGCATTTTAGCCCTCATGCTAGGAACCAACTCAGGAGCATACCTAGACAATTGATGAAATTTCAAGGCATACTCCTTGATAGATATCCTACATTACATCAAATTCACAAACTCTTCCTCTTTTGCTTTCCTCAGCTCCTAAGGAAATAAGCGGTCCAAAAAAGAACTAAAAAAATCCTCTTATAAGAAATAACTAGCATCATTTCCCCTCGACTGTTCCTACTCTTTGTACAACTAGTACACCTTATCCTTCAATTGGTAGGAAGCAAACTAAACACCTTTAACCTCTGAAGCATGCATAACTCGCAAGATCTTCTCCTTTTCATTAATGAAATTTTGAGGATCCTCCTCAACAGTAGTACCCGCAAACCTAGGAGGATGTAACCTCATGAAATGGCCAACCCTTTTGGCCTCAGAAGATAGAGTAATAAAAGCACCATGCTCAGACTGAGAATCTACCAAATGAGTTTATAGTGTGATGGAAAACAGAACTCAGAATTAATGGCCTCTCCTTGAGGAAACTGAGAATGAGTAATGCCCTAAGAAGTAGGATTAGTGGGGACAGGTGGAACCCCTAAAGGACTGTCAGATATAGGGACCCTTGACTGGGTCTAGACTTTAAAAGTTAGATGAGCTCCATCCATATTATCCTAAATAGGGATATAAGAGTTTGAATAAACATCAGATCTTCTTGGAGGCATGATTTGAAAAATTAGCAAACATAAATTAGAATGATTCAAGACCTTAGACTCTATAGCTCAAAATAAGACAACAAAAAAGTGAAATATTCCCAAATATCTCATATCCTTTCTCTTATATGTGTCGTGCATTAAAAATCCATAAAAGAGACTCTATTTTACATGGCTTTATGTACACTCAACTAAACACAAAACTAGGTTGTGATACCAACTTAACATGACTTGAGCCAGGGCCTTGTCGTAATGGTCATCTCAAGCCTATCAATGACGGAAGATCACCCCACTACCCAATCCAACAAACCAATATATTCCCTGAGTTGGATGAATTCAAAACATATAATAGGATAAGGTGATTAATGACAAAAAGACTTTTGGATATTTCCAAGACCATGACCTACCCAAATAAGTCTAGCCGTCCAATGCCTAATAACTAACCATAACAGAACCAAAGTAATAACCAACTTCATATCTGCACCATAACGTACCTAAGTCAACAGTTCATACATACAAAGCCTCTAAATGAAATCCAAGAATATCACATCGGGGCATGCCCCCGATCATAGCCAAAACCAATGTCCAAGGCTAAACTAATAAAGACATAAGAAAACTCAAAGCAAGAAATGGAACCTTTCAAAGTATGGAAGCTCATGACTTTAAGTCACAACAAGTTTTTCCTGAGTCTATTCACTAAGTGGGAGGTATAAAAATATAACCAAAGCATTCATTAGGTGGGGATATAGCATCAAAGATAGTTAGCGGTTGGAGCGGTATCATGTAACTCAAGGATAAGGATTAAATAATTCCAACGGTTCAAATCCAATCAACTAATGCATATAAGTAATACAATATTGAAATATACATATATACAATGCAGGGGTAGGGCACATGATTAGCTTGAACTTTGAAAATATAAACCTAGTTTGTGTAGCATAACATCCATAGAACGAGGCACCCACGAGCTATATGGGCCTAGCTCTCCATAGCTGAAAGGTCCCAAGTGCATATAGATGCATGAATCATAGAATATCCATAACTGTATGTGCTTGTATTGGGGACTCGAACCTCCCGGCATAATCTAGGAGACTTAAGCACCAATTAATGTATTATGGGGGACTCCAACATCCCATTTACATATTTATTCGGGGGACTCAAATAACCCAATCACAAAGACACCTTCATCGCATAGCGCAATTTCCAGTGTGAGTCCTTCGGACTCTACTTTTGTGGAACGGCTACACATCCCATATTTAAAGCCCAATTTAAAACCAACATTTCACATACATAACTACTAAGCAAATTACATACCAAAGGAACTTCGTTGGTATTGTCATACTAACATTACTTGCAAGCATACAATATGCCATCACCATTATCAATCAACAAATCATTCATTTGACTATAGGACTCAAACCCATTGTCTAACAAAGATACCTTTTGAATTCAAAGTTTAGGGACTCAAACCTATTGTCTATCAAAGACATAAATCAAGTTAATATTAAGGGACTTAAACCCTTTTATCCAATTTAACCACCAAGGTTACCAATTAAATCATAACATGGCCAACAAGCCAAATACAAAATCATTTACCAACAATTCATATTCACTAGGCAAATGCCTTAGTTATAAACATCACTATCATGTGACTAGTTTATTCTCTTAGGTATTTTCACAAACACTTTGAGGGAATACCTTTACCAAGTCCAAAACTAAAGTAAAAACCATTATGTTTAGGGTAACCCATAACCCATTTGTTAAACAAAAATTACCTAGAACCCATACATGCAACCTATCTTCAAAAACATTCTTAAACGCAAGCTAAATCAAGAGTAAACAATACTCAACCCTTATGCAACAAAACCCTAAACATTGGTTTTCAAAACCTCTAATTATGATTCATAAACAAGCTTTAAGACACATGATATTTATGAACTAACAACAAGGGAAGAGTCACATGCCTTAGTCATGAAGATTCATGAAAGAAACTTGACTCTTGAGACTCTAGATGAACACCTTTGAGGAAGCCTAGCCCCAATTTTCTTGAGAGAGTTTAGAGAGGATTTTGATGTGTTTTGATCTTTCAAAGTATGTTATGAGAGGCCACAATATGTTTTAAGACGTGGGGAATTAAGGTTTTTTAGGTGGTAAATATCAAAAATGTCCTTATCTTATAAGCTATAAAACATGCACAAAAGGGTACGACTCCCCATAACTCATACACAAACATACAAGTGGTACACACCACTTGTACCCTAGGCATCAAGTTATATGCCAACTTTGTCCAAAATATGAGTCCCTAGACCAAATCATACCCAATCATATGATAAGTACCTCCTAACCTATAGCCTAGACAAAATTTTTTAAGCTAGACATTGGACATCATACGACTATATACCATACTACTCGTTCCCTAAAATATGACTAATAAGATGCCTAATATTATCTTGGATAGAATGCAACCAAACCAAATTGATTTTCATACAAGTAGAGGGCCCCTAAATCATACCACATTATACGACTAGTATGCACAAGTCATAGGATGTCTAGAATGCTCAACATAGGAAATTTTCTAAGGGTCCAAAGCTAAGGTGTTTCAATTCTCCCCTACTAGGATCATTCATCCTTGAATGACAGGTAAGGCAAGAACAAGCACGAGTTAACACATTATAAAACATTAAACTAACCTTTAACCATGTTAGAAAACAAGGATATTAAGAACAACACATACCTCTAGCATGAATTTCAGGAATTGGGAACAAATGCGGATACATAGACTTCATGTCCTCTTTCGCTTCCTAAGTGCTTCCTCAACCCTATGGTTCCTCCAAAGAACCTTTACTGAAGCCACATCCTTTATTCGTAATCAATGGACTTTATAATTAATGATCTCAACAAGGACTACCACATAAAATTAGACATTCGAGCGACCGAACCCTTCAAAGGGAATGACCAATGAAGGATAACCTACATACTTTCTCAACATAGAGACATATAAAACTGGATGAATAGAGCTCAGAAAAGGAGGCAACTCCAACTCATAAGCCACATTGCAAACCCTCTTCAAAACAAAGTATGGGCCGACATACTAGGGACTAATTATCTTCCCCTTCTTATAGAAATGCACCACTCCTATCATGGGATACACCTTTAGAAACAACCAATCTCCAACCTTAAACTCCAACTCCTTATGCCTCATATCCATATAGGACTTTTAGAGACTTTGGGTGGCTTTCAATCTATCACGAATTACCTTCATCTTCTCTAATGCTTGGCAAATCAAATCAGGGCCCAACAGCTTACCCTCACTAACCTCATACCACCCAATTTCAGAATGATATCTCCAACCATACCATGCTTCAAAATGAGCCATATAATGCTAGAGTAATAACTATTGTTATAAAAAAATTCAATCAAAGAAAAATGGTCAAACCAACTACCACCATAGTCACTCACGCAATCACAAAGCATGTCAATCATGCAGTCACAAAGCATATCTTCTAATATTTGTATGGTCCTCTCCGCTTATCCATACGACTATGGGTTGAAAGTAGTACTAAGGTACGCCTTAGTTTCCAAACCTTTCCAAAACCAATTCCAAAATTGTTGTGAAAATAGAGTACCATGATCCAAAATGATAGAAATCAGAGAACCGTGCAACTTCACAATCTTTGCTAGATACAACTTCGCATAATCCTATGCGGAATAGCTAGTCCTTACAAGCAAGAAGTGAGCTGACTTGGTCATCCTATACACAATAACCAAAATTGAATCACACTAATTCTTACTCCGAAGGAGACAAGTAATGAAATTCATATTAATCACCTCCCACTTCCATTCAAGAAATGCTATCTCTTAGTACAAATACCCACGTCTCATGAGCTCAACTTTTATTTGTTAACACACCATACACTTAGCCATATAGTTATCCACATCTTGATTTATATTATTCCACCAATAGAACCCTCTAAGACCATGATACATTTTTGTAAAACCACGACAAATAGCATAACGAGATCTATGAACTTCATCCAAAATCCATTCCCTCAATCTACCAACATCGGGAACACAAATCCTACCTTGGTTCCTCATGATACCATCTCCACCAATCAAAAAGCCAATAACCTTTTGCTAGCCTATATTTCCTATAATCTTCATCAAATCAAGATCTAAGATTTTCTTTCTCTATATCTCAACAATATGAGACGACTGTGATACCTCATGCACAAAACACACCACCATCCTCAAAGTCCATTAGATGAACTCTAGGACTAGCCAAAAGGTGAATGGACTTAACTAACTCCTTATTCTCCTCATCTATATGAGCTAGATTTCCTATGAATAACCTGCTAAGAGCATCAGCAACTATATTAGCTTTACTTGAATGGTAATGGAGACTCATATTATAGTCTTTCAGAAACTCAAACCACCTGCTTTGCTTGAGATTTAACTCCTTCTGAGTGAACATATAATGCAGCTCTTATGATCAAAAAAAATGTCAACATGAACCCTATAGATATAGTAACGCCAAATCTTCAATGCAAATACCACAACTTACAATTCTGAGTCATGACTAAGGTAGTTCCTCTTATGAACTTTTAATTACCTAGAAGTATAAGACACTACCTTACCATGCTGCATTATTACACAACCATGCACAACATAAGAAGCATTAGAATACACTATGAAGCCATCATTACCCTCGATCAAGGTCAAAACTAGAGTTGAAGTCAACTTATCCTTTAATTTTTCAAAAATACTCTCACACACATCCGACAATAATAACTTGACCTTCTTCTGGGTCAACTTAGTAATTGGGGTAGCTATAGTCAAAAAACTTCCCATAAATCTCTTATAGTAATCGGCTAAAGCTAAGAAGCTCCGAATATCAATTGGAGTCACGGGTCTAGGCCACTTATTAACCACCATAACCTTTTGTGGATCTACCATGATCCCTTCACTAGATATAACATGACCAAGAAAGGTCACAACCTTTAATCAAAAATCACACTCTGACAACATGGCATACAGACGTTGATCTTTTAAGGTTTTCCATACAACACGGAGGTGATGGACATGATCCGCTGCACTCTTAAAATACACCAGGATGTCATCAATGAAGACAATGACAAGCAAATCCAAAAATTGACAAAAGACCCTATTCATCAAATCCATGAATGTTATCAGAGCATTGGTCAACCTAAAAGACATAACTAGGAACTCATAGTGACCATACCAGGTCCTGAAGGAAGTCTTAGGGTTATCCACTTCCCTAATCTTAAGCTGATGATATCCCAACCTAAGATCAATCTTAGTGGAATACTTTACAATTTAAAGTTGATCAAATAAGTCTTCGATCCTAGGTAAAGGATATTTATTCATTATAGTCACCTTTTTCTACTGACGATAATCAATACACATTAAAATGAAACCATCCTTCCTATACATAAAAAATATTGGAGCACCCTAAGGAGACACACTAGGATGGATGAAACCTTTATCTAAAAGATCCTTCAATTGCTTTTTAAGCTTCTTTAACAAAGTCAGAGCCATCCTATAAGGAGGGATAAAAACAGGTTGAGTTTTTGAAACAAGATCAATCCCAAGATCAATTTCCCTATTGAGAGAAATACTAGGAAGATCATCAGGGAAAACCTCGAGAAACTCATTAACCATAGGAATGGATTCTAGAGAAGGACCTTTTGAGTTAGAATCTTTAACCCGATCCAAATGATACAAACACCCTTTGGAAATCAACTTTTGGGCTCTAAGATATGAGATGAATATTACCATAGGAACTAAAGAAACCTCTTCCCATACAATGACTGGCTCATTAAGGACTTTACACATGAGCTTATAGGTCCGACAATCTAAGAAAGCATAACGCGAATGAGAAAAACTCCATCCCCAATATAACATCAAAATCCACCATATCTAATTCAAATAGATCCACTACTATTTCTTTACTACCAAAAAAAACCACACACCCCTATAGACTCTTCTACTAATAATAGAGTCTCCTATTGGGGTAGAAATAGAAAAAGGGTTTGAAACTTACTCAGGACCAAAACCAAAATGTATAACCATAAATGGGATCACATATGAATGAGTGGACAGTAGATAAAGTAAAAAATAAATATAACAGAAGAAAATTTTAACATAACAGTAACCATATCAGGAGATGCCTCAAAATCCTGGTGATACGCAAGAGCATATAATTGATTTTGGCTAATGTCGATACCAGAAGAAGAAGCAGATGCAGAAATGGCACCCTTTGGTGTAGAAGCAGCTGAAGAAGCAACAAGAACCTTGTTAGCCCCAGAATCTATTCTAGCATGATAGTTGCACTGCATATGACCAATTTGACTGTAATAAAAATATTTATTCTTACCTTTCTCACAGAGTCCACGGTACGACCGCCCATAAAATCTACAAAAAGGGTGGGATAGAGCCGACTGAGCCCCACTAGCCTGAGATTGGGTACCCTATGCTCAAAACCTAACGCTATACTGAGACAGACAATCACCCAATGGCTTTAGGTAAGAAGCACTACCCGTGGAGAAAGAACCAAAACTCTTTCCCTTCTTCTTTGGCCAATTCCACCCTCTCTACCACCTTTCTCAAAAGGCCTAAATTTCTACTCTGCCTCTTACTAAACTCACTTGACTACTCTTTCTCTTCCACTACCTACTGAAAATATACAACCAACCTAGAGATATCCATGTCATTGATCAATAAGGCAGCCTTACTCTTAAGGATCAACTCACGAAATAATCCAAAAGCAAAGTTACACATTATTGCCTACATTCTAGGAACCAACTTATAAGCATACCTAAAACACTGATGAACTTTCAATCCATACTCCTAGACAGATATCCTACCTTGCATAAAATTTACAAACTCTTCCACTTTTATTTCTCTTATCTCTTAAGAAAATAAGTAGTCTAGAAAAATACTAGAGAAATCCTCTCATAAAGTAGAAGCAACATCCTCTCCCCTCGACTGTTCCTACTCTTTATACAACTGGTACACCACATCATTCAATTATTAGGCAACAAACTCAACACCTTTAACCTCTAAAGCATGCATAACTCAAAAGATCTTCTCTATTTTATCATTAAAATTTTGAGGATCCTCCTCAACCTTAGTAGCCATAAATATGAGAGAATGCAATCATATGAATTGGACAACCCTTGTGGCCCCAAAAGAGAGAGTAATAGGAACACCATGCTAAGATTGAGAAGCTATCATTTGTGTCAACAGGGTAATAGAGCTACCAAACTTAGCATTAGTGGCCTCTTCTTGAGACGACTAAGTATGAATATCACCCTCTGTAGTAGGATTAATGGGGATAGGTTAAACCCCATGAGGATAATCATATGGAACAATCCTTAACTATGTTTGGACTCTAAAAGTTGGATGAGATTAGTCCATATTGTCCTCATCCAGGATAGAAGAGTTTGCATAGACAATGGATCTTCTTTGAGTCATGATTTGAAAGATGGGCAAATAGAAATCAAAAGAATTCAATACCTTAGGCTGTATAGCTCAAAGTAACAACAACAACCCCAGTGTATTCTCTCAAAGTGGGGTTTGGGGAGGGTAAGATGTACATAGTCCATACTGCTATCTCTGAAGAAGCAAAAAGGTTATTTTTGATAGACCCCCAGCTCAAGATAAAGAATAGTAAATAAGGGGGGGATGGGTGACCTTAAAGAAAATTAGGAATAAGAAATAATAAAAATAGTAATCATAGAAATACAAAATATGAGAAAATACTGGCGACACAAAATAAGACAAATAGGAACTAAAACCTAAGAAAAAGGGCACCAACCTATGTACACAGTCCTAGGGTTACTTCCTCGGCTACACAAGATCTCTCTTAACTGCATGCTACAACACACACACTCACACTAGCCTTCTACCCTTATCTGTGACCTCCACACCTTTCTATCTAGGGTCATGTCCTCAGTCAGCTAAAACTGCTTTGTGTCATATCTATTCACCTCCCTCCAGTATTTATTCAGCCTATCTCTACCCCTTCTAAAGCCATCTAAAGCTATCCTCTCACACCTACAAACTAATGCATCCGCATCCCTCCTCATCACATGCCCAAACTATCTCAGCCTTCTTTCTTGCATTTTGTCCTCCACCGAAGTCACTTCTATTTTCTCTCGAATAATCTTATTCCTTACTTTGTCCCCTATAGTATGCCCACACATCCAACACAATATTCTGACAATAAAAAATTAAAGTATTCCTAAATGTCTCATAGACTCTCTCTAAAAGAGACTCAAGTTGACACGGCATTATGGACACCCAACTGACCATGAACCCTGGATCTGATACTAACTTAACACAAACTGAGCCAGGGCTTTATCGTAATGGTCATCTCAAGCCTAATAAGGATCGAAGATTACCCCGCTACCAATCCAACTAACCAATATATACCCTGAGTCAGATGAACTCCAAACAAATAATAGGATAAAGAGATTAATGACACAAAGAATTTGGGATATGTCCAAGACCATCACCAATCCAAACAAGTATAACCATTTAAGGCCTAATTAACAACCATAACAAAACAAAAATAATAACCAAGTCTATATATATACCATAATGTACCCAAGTCCATAATTTGTCCATACAAAGCCTCTAAATAATCTATGAATATCTAATCGAGACATGCCCCTAACCATAGGCAAAACTAATGTCCAACTCTAAACCAATAAAGACATAAGAAAACTCAAAGAAAGAAATAAAGCCTTCCAAAGTATGAAAGCTCACCACTTCAAGTGACTACAAGTAGTTCTCGAGTCCAATCACTAAGTAAGAGGTGTACGAATATGACTAACACCTACATCTCATGGGGATACATCATCAAACACGGTTAGCGGTTGGAGAGCTAACATGTAACTCAAGGATAAGGATAAAAAATGCCAATAGTTCAAATTTAATCAACCAATGCATACAACTATTATAATATATACATATAAATATATACCATGTCGGGGTATGAAACAAGATTTGCATAAAATTTGAAAATATTAACCTTGGTTATGTATCATAACTATCATAGAATGAGGGAGCCACAGGCTATAAAGTCCCAAATCTCCCCTAGATTGAAGGGCTCCAATGCGTGTGCCGCATGAATTAGAGAATATCAATAACCATATATTATTGTATGAGGGACTCGAACCTCCCGGTATAATCAAGGTTAATTAAGAACTATTATATGTATTATGGGGGACTCAAACTTCCCATTTACAAATTCATTCAGGGGACTCAAACTACTCGATCACAAAGACACCCACATTGGCTAGCTTGATTTCCAGTGTTACTCATTCGGACTACATTTTCATGGCCCGGCTAAACTTCTTGCTTTTAAAGCTCAGTTTAAAACAATATTTTACATTCATACCATTAAGAAAATTACTTACCAATGTCACTTTGTTGGTATCATCATACCATCACCACTTGCAAGCATGCAGCAGACCATTACCATTATCAATCAATAAATCATTCATTTGACTTTGGGACTCGAACCCATTCTCTAACAAAGACACTTATTCAATACAATATTTAAGGACTTGAATGAATTATCTATCAAATACATAAATCAAGTTAATGTTTAGGGACTAAAACCCCTTTTTCCAATTAGACCACCAAGGTTGCCAATTAAACCATAACTTTTCCACCAAGGCCTTTATAAAACCATTTACCAATAATTCATATTCATTAGGCTAATGCCTTAGTTCAAAACATCATTATCATATGGCTAGTTTCTTCTCTTAGGCATTTTCACAAACACTTTGAGGACATACCTTTACCAAGTCCAAAACCAAAGTAAAAAATATCAAGTTTAGGGTAACCCATGACACTTTTTTAAACCACAATTACCAAGAACCCACACGTATAACCTATTATCAAAATCATGTATAAATACAAGTTAAACTAAGAGTAAATAATACTTAACCATATGGAAAAAAATCCTCAACATTGGTTTTCAAAACCACCATTTACGAATCATAAATAATGAGGAAGAGTCACATGCCTTATTCGTGAAGATTCACTGAAAAAATATGACTCTTGAGTCTCTAGATGAATACCTTTGAAGAACTCTAGCCCCAATTTACTTTATAGAGTTTAGAGAGGGTTTTGATGTGTTTTGATATTTAAAAGTATATTATGAGAGGCCAGAATATATTTTAAGACATGGGGACTTATGGGGTTTGGGGTAGGAAATGTCTAAAATATCCTCAGCTTAAAAGCTATAAAATACGCACAGAAGGGTATGACTCTCCCCCTTAACTTATACAAAAACATATTAGTGATACACAACACTCGTACCCTAGACATCAATTTGGACTCCAACACTATCCAATATATGAGTCCTGAGACCAAATCTTACCCATTCTTATGATTAGTACCTCCTAGCCCATACCCTAGATTGAATCCTCTCAGCTAGATATGGGACATCATACAATTAGGTACCATACTATTCATACCCTAACATCAACTAGTAAGATACCTAATTTTACCTTTGATAGAATATAACCAAACCACATAGATTCTTATATGAGTGGAGGGGCCCTAAATCATACCACATTATATAACTAGTATGCACAAGTCATATGATATCTAGAATGCTCAACTTAGGAAATTTTCTAAGGGCTCAAATCCAAGGTTTTTTAGTTTTCTTGTATAATCTTTGTCTATCAGTTTAGAACTCTATTTTCCCCATTTCCCAAGAACTTCTAATTTATTTTTCATAATTTTCACCCAAGTTGAGAATAAAAAAATCCTATTTTCACCATTTTTGAGCTTGGAAGCTTGGATTTGGGTGATTCCAAAGGAGTTTTTGAGATTTATTCTATAGGTACGTTGTCAAATCTTATAATTTTCATTTTTTCCTCAATTTTATATTCAAAACAACATTAAATTCTTTATTTCAAATTAGGTTTTAGGCGGTTTTGCCGATAAATTTTTAAAGTAATTTTTCTTTGATTTGAACCTAGTTTTGAACTCATTTTTTGCTTGGGATTTTAGTATTATACTCCTAGGATTATTGGGAAAATGTTTTTAAAACAAAATTATAATTTACCCCTTTAAGTTTGGAATCTATTTTTGGGGTTAATTTTTAGACCCATCTTAAATATAGCAATATGGGTCTTATTTTTCTCCTAATGATGCATAGTTTACAGTTTTGATAGCTTGGCGACATTTTTGGATTATGGACTGAAGAAAAATATTTGGTAAACTATTCAAGGATTTGTGATTTGGCTTTGAGGTAGGCTTCTGTCTACTCTTCTTAACAAGATAATGTTGATTATGTATTGCATGTGAATATGAGTGTTAAGATTAATTATTGTAGAATACAGTGACTTAGTCTTAATTATTGAGATTTTTGGATTAGATGGGTGAATTTGACCCGTAAGGAGAAATGTTTATTACACCTTTAGGATCCTATTGTTATCTTCATAGATTAAGATAATTCATAAAATCATTGTGTTATTATGCTAGAGTTAGGATATAGCTTCATTGTTGGAAGTGTGGTTAGTATGATTAACCTTATTTGGGATATTTTAGTAATCTTGAAATCATAATTTAGATGGAGTTTACTTAATTGCTCATTTTCTAGGTGGAATTCCTATCGTATGATTACTTATGGGTTATGTAATATCTAGAAGTCAATTTAGATACCTTATCCTGGTCTGGGGTAGAAATTGCCTAAATATGAAATTCAAAATTTAGAAGTGGGTTCTTTCTGTTAGCCTTAGGCCAAGACATTTGTTAGCCCTTATGGACTTATTTATGGAAGTAAGTCAGTTGAGACTTATGAGTCTTTAGTATAAGGTTACTTCATGACTTGGTGAATAATGATGGATTTTTGGGATTATGGTTATTATCTTGTATCTAGTATATGGCTTTCAAAATTGATATATGATATCGTCTATCGACATGCTTAATGATATATGCATAGACATAGTTATGATATATGGCCTATAGATATGAGATGCCACATAGATATTATTTATGGTCTATAGATATGAAACTTTTTATTGATATATTAGGCCACCTAGATGTGAGATTCCTTATTGATATATTATGCTACCTAGATGTGAGATGCCTTGTTGATATATTATGCAACCTAGATGTAAGATGCCTAAATGATATATTATGCCTCCTAGATGTGAGATGCCTTATTCATATATTATGTCTCCTAGATGTAAGATGCATCTAGCTATGCTAAGCCTTATAGATATGAGATGGATTATGGATATGATTCCTGATATGGGTTCCAAATATGAATATGGGACTAAGGCCATAATTATGATATTATAGTTATCTCGGACATAATATTGGGCCCAAGTCTATGTTATGATATTGGTTGGACATTTGAGAAGTGTCTATTGTTGTTAAGGATATGGTTGTAGATCATGGATATATTGATGCTTATGATTTCATTATTTGAATACAAGTGATGGCATGCATAAATTCGGTACATTCATGATCATTAATTATTGTAGACAGTACAATTCAAACTAAAATATGCCTTCATTACTATTTTTACTAAATAGGGGTTGAAGCCCACTTTTCACCTTAAAAATGGATTTCCTTAAATCTATAAATGCATGTCTTAATAAATAAGATAAGTTTAAAGAGATTGAAAATGATGTTTTAAAGATTTGAGCTCGATAGATTCTGACCTATGATTTAGATACTACTATTTGCTACAGTTGTGAGAAATTTTGACTGTTTCTAAATTGTTATAATGATTTAGTCTCGAAGTTTATCCCAGGTAATGGATTTATGGATTTTTACTTTTAGTCACACCTTAAGCTAGTACACATATTATATATCTATATACACATCTTCTCCAGTATAGGATGGAGGAGGATGGCGTATTGATGATATAAATTTTGGGTAAAACACGATGATAGATTATAATGTTGATGTTATATATTTATATATATTGATGATTATGATGAAATTCTTATATACCCGATTAGGTAGATGGATGATTATGATGATATGCTTTTATAACTGGCAAGGCCAAAAGATAATTATGATGAAATACTTATATTCCCGGTAAGGCCGGAGGATGATTATGAATATGATGTATTCCCAGCAAGGCAGAATAATGATTAATATGATGATCGTTATAATGATAATGATTATGATATTAATTATACTTACTAGTTTGAGTCTGGTTATATATTATGATACTTGGTTCGATTATGGTATCATGGATTCTGTTGCATTCATCCTTGCATGTACATTGCCTATCACCAATATGCTTCTATATCTATCAGCTTTATGGGGGGTTGCATAAGTATGGGTGATGAGTATGGCTTGTGGTATATTTTATGTTTACAGAATTTTCTGAGCCTGGGGTGGTGGGGGTTCATGAATGGCTTGGTTAGGTATTGGTTATTCGAACTAGTCGGTTACTCGCGCGGGCAATTCTATTGTTATTATCATGGTTATGATCATTGTTATGGATAGTTTGTGATAGACTATTAATGATTCAATATTGTGATTCGAGGTATTTTTCTGTCACTTCTATCTCAAGATTTTATTATTATGAATAATTATCTCACGATTAGACATTTGTATTAGAAATCTTGAGTATACAAGCATTAGTCTCTGCTATGGTTATTAGATCTTAAGATGCTAGCCTTATGATTTAAGTTGTACCTTGAGCCGACCTTATTTATACATATATGTATATCTATTTATAAGTAGCTATAGTATTACTATATATCTCTCACTTCCTTTATTTATTAAGATTATATATTTATTCCTTGGCCTTGTATACTATTATACATCATTTTTTCTCCCTTTATTCATACATTGGCTGGTGATATACGGTATTGAATTGAGATTCCTTATTAGGGATGGAATAGGGTAGTTCATCCTTAATACTTCCTTGGACTTATTATGTTAGTTTCTTGGACATGAATAGGATAGTTTATCCATATTATCTTATTGGATTTATTATTTAGCTGTTGAACATTTGGATTTAGACTCCATTTCTATTTATAAGTTGTATATATCTGCATTATCTTTGTAGATCAGTCAGTAGTTGTCAACTGAGTACCACGTGGTTGGTACTCGTACTAACTGAGTACCACGTGGTTGGTACTCGTACTACACTCTGCAGCCTACAGATCATAGTAAGGGTTATCATCATTGTTGTGTGCATCGTGTGGAGAAGCCATGGTTCGGAGACATAGAGTGAGCTCCTAACCTTATTAATTTCCTCCTTCTTATGTACTAGACTAGTCCCTATATTGTATTCAGAGATGGTTGTATCTATATATTCATTTAGTATCTCATTTGTATCTTTCTTATGTTAATAGCTCTTATACTAATACAACTAGGTTTTGAGACTATGTTATGTAATTGATTTTTTATTATATTTATTCTACATTCTTTCCTTTTATTCTTGTGGTAATCCATTACTAGCCATTTTAGATTATTGGTTTGTCTTGCCTACTGGTGGGTTAGAGTAGGAGCCATCATGACCCTAGAAATTGGTTGTGACAAATTGGTATCAAATTCTAGGTTCACCGGTGTATTGGTACAAGAGAAAAGTGTTTAGTAGAGTCCTACAGATCGGTGCAGAGACATCTGTAACCTATCTTTGGGAATATGGTATTCTTGTAAAATTCATTTCTTGACTCCTTATTGTGTGCCTGTATTCCTATGAGCCTTAAGTACATTTGTTGACTCTATTTCTTCCCAAATAGGCAATGCGAGGTAATTGTTAGATACGTAGAAGACTTTAGTGCACATTTCTGCAGCTTCAGTACAACCTTGGTGACCCGACCCGACCCAGGGCCTTGTCGTAATGAGTCCAACATGGACCAGAGACCATCCCCAATACCGAACCCATCAAACCATGCATAAACGCTGAGTAAGATGAATTCTAAACATATAACAAGATAGCGTATTTTATTCAACTTCCAGACTCTGGGATAGGTCTATGACCATAACCGACCCAAATGAGTCCAACCGTCCAAACCCAATCGATAACTAAATTACCGAACCAAAAACATAAGCCAATAACCAAAACAATAACCAAGTTTCTATCTATAACACAATATAAGAGGATGGAACAATCATAAATTTAGTCCAACGGTATCAGCCAAAATACCAATACCAATACTAAGGGAGACACCAATATCGATCCCGCCCATTCAAAAGTAGTCACTCAAGCCTCAAACAAAAAGAAAAATGGTATACGATTGGGACATGCCCCCAACCATAGACAAAATTGATATCCATAAAATAAACCATGTAAAGACATCCATGATATGAGATGGAGCCTTCCGAAATATGGAAGCTTACAACTTCAATCCAATAGCTGATCCTGAATTCAATCACTAAGCAGAAAGAGTAGAATGGTCGGTTCCTGCATCACGCAGGGATATAATCATATGAAGATGGGTTAGAGGGTAAACTCTAGCATGAACTCAGGATTAGGATAAAATAATATCATCCAGTAAAACCAAATAAACCAACCATATCCATACAAACCATACATATTATATAAATAAATATATAACTATGTAGGGAAAGGGAACTAGGTTTAACATGACTTTAAAACCATTAAACTGGATATATGATGCTTAACCATCGGAAAACCACACATGGGCTATATGATTCCAATCTAATCCCCTGAATGAGCCCCGATGCGTCTAGATGCACAAATCGGAGATACCATAAGAGTAGGGGATTCCCAAGTAACCTTTTTTCTCCATGATATATATGTACAATGTACTTAGAGAATTGTCATGTACCTCATAGTATTATATATGGTTGTTATGACCAACCCTATATCGGCAAACATGAATTTTCAGTGTTCGTCCATTAAACTCGTACCTTCATGATTAGCTATAATACCTCGCCATTACTGCCTAATTAAAACCATTACCATCCAACTTAACCTTTATTCCATTATTATTAACCAAGGCTATAAGTATCAGTATCGTCATACAGACTATAACTTGTAATCAATGTACTTATATAAACTTTTTAAGTAGAGGTATTCACATGTTCCCATAGATTACATTATCAAGTTAACTTGGGGGAATCTCGTGTACCCCTCAAGTGTTTAATTATTATGTTTTCTTGGGAGAATTCGATGTACCCCACAAGTTGTTTATTATCATGTTTACTTGGGGGATTCCCTTGTACCCCATAAGGAAGTTTAATTAACCATAAAAATTTCGAACCATTTAAACTAGTTATACCATTGAGGGTTCCATTACCAAACCATATCATGAAATAGTTCCATTAAAAGTCCAATAATATCGCCAAAGCATTCTCCTAGGAATTTCATCAAACATGTTGGGGGCATAGTGTTTCCAAAACCACTTCCAATTACATATTAACCATTCTCATGCAACCAATTGTCCAAACCACCATTAAAGCATGTACAAACATAATTAAAACATAGGAAAACCATAACCAAGCATTTAATACCAAAACCCCCAACATATATTTTAAAACCCAAAACCATACAATTATATGCCATGAAAACACTGAACAAAACATGCCTTCACTGGGAACTAACAACGAGGGAGCAGTACATTCCTTAGATTATGAAGATGATGTAGAGAAATCACCTAAACAAGCACTAAATTGCTTCTCTAGCTGAAACCCTAGCCTTCCTTTACACAAAAGCCTTAGAGAGAATTAGAGAAAGTTTCTAAGTGTTTAAGATAATAAGGTAAATGATGTCCCAATAGTGATAGAAGTGGTGGGGCCTTAAGAGGTTAAGTAGAATGTCCAAATTACCCCTAACTTAAATTTCTTAAAAGTCGCGTCAAATGGTACGACTCTCTCATACCAGTCATACCCTCCAATATGAGTGGTACCCATAACTCGTATCCTAGGCCTCCCCCTTAGACCTAACACTGTTCACTATATGACTTACCCAACACAAGTCATACCCAACCATACGATCAGTACCACTAAATTGTATCACTGTAAGAATAGAATTAAAAGAGGTTTGATCACTGTCTTTCATACGAGTCAGTGGTACAAATTGTACCTTATCTGACGCCTCATAGTGATCCACTCGTACTTAGATCCAACTTAAGTTGCTAAGTCTAAGATTAAGTGAAAGGAAAATATCTAAACCATACAACTCATCACCTACCATATGACTCGTACCAACTAAGTCGTACCCATTCCAGAAACTAATTCAACTCACCAACCATCACTGGTTAGAATACGACCAAGGCATACCACTCTACCCCATCATACGACAGGTACCCATAATTCATATGTAGCCCAGAAACAAAAAATATAGGAAATTTTCCAAGGGTCCAAACCTAGGGTAATTAAGTCACCCCCACTAGGATCATTCATCCTCGAATGATGAAAAAGGTAGGCCAAACACAATAACAATTCATTTGTATATCAAATATCAATCCCACTTTTAACCAAGTTAGAAAACAAAGATGTGACCAAGAACACATACCTTTCGTAAGAATATCCAGTGTAGTAAACATATTCAAATATTTGGACTTTATGTCCACTTCTACTTCCTATGTAGCCTCTTCCACCTTGTTGTTCTGCCATATAACCTTAACCGAGGACACATCCTTGATCTGTAACTGATGAACTTGCCGATGGAATAGCTCTACCAGGAACTCGTCATAATATAGAGAGTTTAAGATACCCAATCCTTCTAAAGGAACCACCAAAGAAGGATCACCAAGAAATTTTCTCAACATAGAGATATGAAATACTGGATGAATAGAGCTCAAACTAGAAGGCAACTCCAATTCATATGCTAGATTATAAACCCTCTACAAAACCACATAAGGAACAACATATCGGGGACTAAGCTTCTCCTCTTTACCAAATGCATCACTTCTTTCATGGGAGATACCTTTAGGAACACCTTATACCTATCCTTGAATTCTAAATCTCTATGTCTCACATCCGTATAGGACTTTTGGGGATTCTGGATAGCCTAAAGCCTATCTCGAATCACCTTTACCTTTTCCACCTCCTGATAAACCAAATCTAGACTGAACATATCCATCTCACCAAGCACAAACCACTCGATCGGAGATCCACACCTCCTACCATAAATGCATCAAAAGAGGCTATCCTAATGCTATCATGTTAGCTATTGTATTAAGTAAACTCTACCAAAGGTAAATTCTCAACCCTATTTCCACCATAATCAACAATACATATATGAAATATATCCTCCAATGTTTGAATAGTCCTCTCTTCTTGCCTATCTAACCATGGATGAAAAGTAGTACTCAGACTAACCTTGGTACCCAACCCATTCTAAAAATACCACTAAAAATGAGACGAAAACTGTGTACCATGATCGGAAATGATTGAAAAAAGTACCCCATGCATTTTTACACTCTCCTGAAGATACAACCTCACATAGTCCTTAGCTAAAAAATTAGTTCTTACCAGTAAGAAGTGAACAAACTTTGGTTTCCTATCCATGATGACCCAAATCAAATCAAATTGTTTACGAGACTGAGGAAGACCAGTAACAAAATCCATGTTGTATTACTTCCTATTTCCATTTAGGAAACTCAATTTCCTAATATTATCCTCCCGGCCTTATGTGCTCAACTTTGACTTCTTGGCACAGCATTCATTGGTTCACAAAATCAGCCATATCCCTATTCATACCCCTTCACTAATACATCTTCTTGAGATCAGATACATTTTTTAAAACTAGAATGAACAACAAAGCATGATTCATGTGCCTCAGCCAAAATCCTTTGTCGTAACCCATCGACATTAGGAACACATCACCTCCCTTGGTACCTTAACATACCATCACCAATGATCTCAAATGTCATCAGTTTTTTCCCACCTACATAACCCTTGATTTTCATCAAGATAGGATCTAGAATTTGTTTCTCCTTGATCTCTGCTCCAAGAGACAACCAAACCACCTCCTAAACTATCACACCACCATCATTAGAGTCCAATAGATGAACTCCTAGATTAGACAAGTGGTGAATATACCTAACCTATTCCCTCTTCTTCTTATCTACATAACCTAATCTCCCCATGGATAACCTGCTAAGAGTATTGGAAACCATATTAGCTTTACCTAGGTGGTAGTGAAGATTTATATTATAGTCCTTGAGAAGCTCCAACTATCTCTTCTACCTAACATTTAGGTCCTTCTGAGTGAACCATACAGTAGACTCTTATGATCAGAAAAGATATCCACGTGCACTCCATATAGATAATGCCACCAAGTTTTAAAAGAAAAAACCATACCTAAAAACTCCAAATCATGTGTAGGGTAAGTCCTCCCATGCACCTTCAATGCCTGGAACCATAGGCTATCACCTTCTCATGCTGCATCAAAACATAACATGGTCCCATCCGGGACATATCGTAATAACCCACAAACCCCTCATTACCTTCAGAAAATGTCAAAACTAGAGCTGAAGTTAGCTTATCCTTTAGCTGCATGAAACTCCCCTCAAAAGCATCCGACCAATAAGACTTTACCTTCTTTTAAGTCAACTTAGTCAATAGGACAGCTATTACTGAGAAGCCTTCCATGAACCGCCTATAATACCCAGCCAAACCCAAGAAGATCCAAATATCAATTGGAGTCATGAGTCTAGACCACTTTTTAACCACAACCACCTTTTGTAGATCCACCATGATCCCCTCACTAGAAATAATATATCTAAGAAAAGTCACAGTATTCAAGCAAAACTCACACTTAGAGAATTTGGCATACAACTACTACTCTTTCAAGGTCTGCAACACCACACGAAGGTGATTAGCATAATCCGCCTCACTCTTAGAATACGCCAAGATGTCATCAATGAACACAATGTCAAAAGATCCAGAAATTGCCTAAAAACCCTGTTCATCAAATCCATAAATGTTGTCGAGGAATTTGTCAAACAGAAGACATAACAGGGAACTCAAAGTACCATATTGAGTATGAAAAGACATCTTAGGGATATCCGCCTCCCTAATCTTAAGCTGATGATACATAGACTGAAGATCTATCTTAGAAAAAAATTTGGCACCTTGCAATTGATCAAACAAGTAATCTATCCTTGGAAGAGGATACTTTTTCTTAAATGTTACCTTATTCAATTATAGATAATCAATGCACATCTGAAGAGAACCATCCTTCTTTCGCATGAATAACATTAGTGCACCCAATGAGGACACTCTAAGATGGATGAAACCCTTATCCAAAAGATCCTTAAGTTTCTCCTTGAGTTCTCTCAACTTAGCCGAAGCCATTATATAAGGAGGAATAGATATTGGATGAGTATATAGATCCAAACCAATACAAAACTCAATATCTCTATCTAGAGAAACACCAGAAAGATCATTTAATGAAATCACCTTCCAAGTTAGAAGCTTTAACCCAAACTAGATGATTGAGACACCTTTTAAAGATTAATCTTTGAGATATATGATAGGAAATAAACCTCCCCCTAGGAACTAGGGAACCACTCTCTCACTCAATAACTGATTCACCAGGGAACCTAAAGATAACCTTATAGGACCGGTAATCTAAGGACGCATAACAAGAGTGTAACTAATTTATCGCTAGAATAACATTAAAATCCATCATATCAAGTTCAAACAAATCCACCAAAGTCTGTCTACTACCAATAGATACCTCACACCCCCTATAGACTCTTTTAGCAGCCATAGAGTTGCCTATCAAGGTAGAAATAGAAAAAAAATCTGAAATAACCTTGAGATTAAAACCAAAATATACAGCCACAAATGGGGTTACATAAAACAGAGTGGACCAGAGATCAAACAAATAGTACATATCACGAAAAAAGATTTGTAATGTACTAGTAATGACATCAGGTGATCCTTCATATTCCTGTTGAGTAGTAAGAGCATATAACTTATTTTGACCTACGGTGGTACCAGAAGCAGAAACAAACATAGAAGTTGCACCCTTTGGTGTAGGAGTAGAAGATGAAGCAATCAGATCCTTACTCGCTCCTGAAGAACCCTTACGAACCAGACATTTTCTAAGCATATGGCCTAGCTGACCATATTTGAAACATCTATCCCTTCCCTCATTATAGAAACCCATATACAACCTACCACAAAACTGACATCACTCGACTACTACAGATAAGGAGCTCTAGCTGTAGAGAAAAAACAACCCCGTCCCTCCATTTTTTCTTTGGAAACTTACCACCATATCAACCATCTTGCTATTAAGCACCATCCTATTCAGATGCCCTAAACTTCTTAACCTACCTTTCCCCATACTCATCCTACTTTCTCTTTTTTTTCTCCACCTATTACATATGAACTACCAACTTAGAAATTTCTAAATCTTTGATCGGCGATGCAGTCTTGATTTTAAGGATCCAATTTCAATATAGTACAAAAGTGAACTTTATTATCCTAGCTCTTATATCAGATATCAATTGTGGCTCATACCTTGAAAGCTGATAAAATCTCAAGGCATATTCCTTAACAGATATTTTCTTATGTCTCAGATAGACAAATTCTGTTGCCTTTTCTTTCCTCGACTCTTGAGGAAAGAAGCTTTCCATAAAGGCATTAGAGAAAGTCTCCCATAAGGTCAATTTCTCAACACCACCTCTTACCCTATCCCACTCCTTATACCATTAGTACACCATATCCTTAAATTGGTAAGCAACAAAATTCTCCCTTTCCACATTCGTGGCCTGCATTACCCTAAATATTTTCCCTATTTTTTCCAAGAAACCCTGAGGATTCTTCTATACCTTCACGCTAGTAAAATTAGAAAGATTCATATTCATAAATTAGCCAACCCTTATATCCTTACAGATGAATCACCAGATGCACCCCGCTCAGCCTGAGTAGCAACTAACTAAGCAATAACATGAATGGATTGGAAAAATTCAACATTCATCACCTCACTCTGAGTTTAACTAGTAGCAACCGATGGGAATCCAAAAATATCAGGGACTGGACTCCTAGACCGAGTATAGATCCCCTAAGTATTTTGTATCTTTTAAATATTATCCTCAGTTGGGATAGTGGAGCTATATTATGTCTCAGATCATTGTGACGTGATTTGAAAAGTGAACAAACCAGGATTAGAGAAGATTCTAGGACTTAGACTCCAATCTTGAAAATAGAATACCAAAAAAGTAAAATATTCCTAAATGCCTTATAGCCTCTCCCTTATGATTCTGGCATGATACACATCCTTAAAAAAGACTCTACTCGACATGGCATGAGGACTCCTAATTTACCATTAACCTAAAGCTCTGAAACTAGCTTGACATGGCCTGACCCAAGACCTTATTATAATGGGTATCACAAGTCCAACCATGACTTGAGACCATCCCCAATACCTAACCCAACCAGCCATGCATAAACCCTGAGTCAGATGAATTCCAAACATATAACAAGATAGTCTATTTTATACAACTTTCAAACTCTTGATAGGTCTATGACCGTAAATGACCCAAATGATTCCAACCATCCAAACCCAATCAATATCGAAATTATCAAACCAAAACCATAAGTTAAAAACCAAAACAATAACTAATTTCTTATCCATAACATAATATAAGAGGATATAATAATCTTAAATTTATTCTAATAGAATTAGCCCAGTACCAATATCAATACTAATGCTCACACCAATATCAATCCCTCCCATTCTAACCTATAGTAGTTACATAAGCCTCTAACCAAAATAAAAATGGTATATAATTGTGACATGCCCCCAACCATAGCTAAACCCAATATCCATAAAATAAACCATGTATGTAAAGACATCCATTATGAAATGGAGCCTTCTAGAATATGGAAGCTCACCACTTCAATTCAATTGCTGATCCTAAATTTGATCACTAAATGTAATACCCTAAAGTTTCCTACCTAATTTTATCTCAAGAATGTCTAGTATTAGCTTCAAAATTGAATGATGATTATTCTATGGGGAAATTTTAAGATTTTTACTTTTTTTAAGTAGGAAATTTAATAAGCTTTTCATCAGTATAAAATTTACCTAAATTTGATAATCGGGTAAGAAGTTATAATTATTTCAAGTTTCCATCGTAAAACAACCCCATATTAGTCAGTGGTGCGCCGCGCCACAGGATAAACTAGCAATTGTCAAATTCTAGTAGGGGTCTGCAATAGTGGCGCATCATGCCAAACATCCAGGTTGCAAATTAAGTGGCAATGTGATGGCTCTGCATTGCACAATCCCTAAATTTCCCAGTTGTCAAATTCCAGTGACACGGCGCGATAGCACAACGTCGCGCCAGGGGGTCCAATTCAGGAAAATTTCACTAAAAGTAAAAGATGTGTCTAGTGTTAAAAGGGTCAATTTCCCAACCCTATTTAAGCTCTTTAACATGAGATTTGCTATTTGGAACCCAAAATATACTAGTTTCTCTCAATTTTCTCTCAAGAACAAGCTAGGGTTTTAATTGGGGATTCAATTTCAAGGAAAGTCTCTCCATCAATCTTTGCAAAATCAAGAACTAAGGTATGTCATGTGTTGATTCATGGGTCTCTCTTACCCATAAAGCTCAAGAATCTATTTTCAAAATCCAAGATTTAGGTATTTGTGAATGTTCATGATTTCAATTAAATTGAAATTCATGTTCATGATGTTGTGTGGCTTTGATTCATGTTTTAAATTACATATTCCTATGATCGACCCTAGTATGTGATGATTTGCATAATAATCATGATAACCCCCTTCAATTTGCAAGTTGATTGATGTATCCTTGATTATTACATGTGTTGATGATTGTATAACCAAAGAATACCCCCCACATGTTTGATTAAATGCCTATGTGAAAGAAAAATGCCATACTAGTATGATATTATAAAATCACCATTCATGTATAAGTTATGTATGTCAAGTGTTTGATGAAATGTCTTAGTCAATAGATTATATATTTTGTGTTAGTCATGTATTCCAGAATGCCATGCCTTGTCAGTTTCCTTCCATTGAGTCCTAGGGGTACTTGTACCCAAAAATATATATAGTTGTGTGCCTAGCTTTAGTGTCATGTTTTCACGATATCCTCAATCAAGCCATGATCCATAGATCTCAGTCATTCAAGTGACTCAGGAAAACTCAGTAATATAGTAATCTTGGTACTATTCCATTGTCAACAGAACTCAGTAAATCTGTCTAGTTTAATTCAGCAATCCATGTTCAGTGTCTATTCAAATGGGAGTAGAAATTAGCACTGAGTGAACCCAAGGATAGGAACACACACTGTCATATGAGGGTGTGATTCTTAGAAGTCATCTAGAACTATGTTTATAGCATATGTTGAGACAACAACACTGTTAGATAAAGGTTGATGAGATGGATAAGAACTATTAGATAAGGGCCCCACCATTCTCTTTTAGGGACACTGTCAGATGAGGGTACTAACAGCTTTTTCTTACCAGTGGTGTGGTATTGAAACCTTTTCAATTAAGATTACAGATTGGACCCCAACTTAGACATAATGGTGTATTAGGCGCATGTTACTTAGATAACTACTTCCCGTAGTTTTAGTTACTGAATCAGGACTGTCAAGTACAGTCATTCAATCTCAGTAATAGAACTCAGATAGTTCTATAGAATTAAGGACTATCAAATACCATCAAATCAAATATAGTATGAAACTCAGCTAGTTCCATCAAATTCAAGACTGTCAGATATAGTCACTTAGATTATCAGTTATATCAGTTATCAGAATTTAGATATCATTAATGTTAGTTATTAGTAAATTTATGTTATCACGATCTCAGATATAGTTACTACGTATTCATGCATGTATTCTCATATTCATATTAGCCATTTAGCTAGTATTGTTTATGCATGTATACCCTATGCATTCAGCCTACCTCATATGTATATCAGTATATTCAAAGTAGTGATGCATTTACGCTATGGTGTCTTATACCATAGATTTAGAAGCATGAGCTCCGAAGCATCAGTAGCATTCCAGTCTCAGCAATCAGAGTTAGCAGTGAGTCCTCATCTCTCGAGGACATGATTATTGTTTATTATCACATTAAGTAATTTAATAGTTGGAGTCAGTTTGGGACATATTCCATCAACTCCTCATTCAGATAGTTCAGTCAGTTAGAGGTTTTTTTTACTATCTTGTTTAGACTATCATGTTATTTTAGTTATGTTTTAGGTTTTCATACCCCATTCAGATGTTATATCTTTATCAATTATGTTACAGTCTTGAACCTTATGTCCTTTTAGTTCATATTTCTGCAATTGTACAGTATATTATACAAATTATAGGTACAAATATCAGTCATGGATTAGCTTGTGGTCCTTCAGGGTCATAAGCACCGTGTAGCATTTTGGGTACCAGATTCGAGGCGTTACACTAAACAAAAGAAGTAGAATAATCAGTTCCTACATCATGTATGGATACAACCATCCAAATACAGGTTAGAGGGTAAATTCTAGTATTAACTCAGGATAAGGATAAAACAATGCCATCCAGTAAAACCAAGTAAACCAACCATATTCATACAAACCATACATAAATATATATAGCCTTACTGGGAAAAGGAATTGGGTTTAGCATGCCTTTAAAACCACTAAACTTGGTATGTGTAGCTTAACCATCCTAAAACTACCTACGAGATATATGGGTCTAGTGTAATCTCTTGAATGGCCTTGATGCTTGTAGCCACATGAACTATCAAAACCATAAGAGTAGGTGATTTCCTTGTACCCTTTTCTCTTTATGATATGTATATATAGTGTACTTAAAGGATTTTCATGTACCCTTTAGTATCAAATATGTCTGTTATAACCAAACCTCATGTCAGTAAAGATGAGTTTTCAGTACTCGTTAATTAGACTCGCTCCTTCATGATTAGCTAACACACCCCACCATTAGTTCTTAATTAAAACCATTACCATCTGACCAAACCTTTATTCCATTATTATTAACCAAGGCTATAAGTAGTGGTATCATCATATCGACTATAACTTGCAAGCAATGTGCTTTGCCAATCTTTTTGTGTAGAGAGATTCCCATGTTCCCATAGAAAATACTATCATGTTAACTTGGGGGAATCCGTGTATCCCTCAAGTGTTTCATTATTTTGTTTTCTTGGGGGAATCCCATATACCCCACAAGTTGTTCATAAGCATGTTTACTTGGGGGATTCCCTTCTACCCAAAAAGAAAGTTTAATTAACCATAACTATTCCAAACAATTTATGCCATTTAGGGTTCCATTACCAAATCATATCATGCAATAGTTTCATTAAAAGTCCAATAATATAGCAAAAGCATTCTCATAGGCATTTTATCAGACATATTAGGGAATAGTGTTTCCAAAACCAATTCACCATTCCCATGCAACCAATTGTACAAACCACTATTAAAGTAGGTAAAAACACAATTAAAACATGGGAAAACCATAACCAAGCATTTAATACGAAAACCCCCTACATATATTTGAAAACCTAAAACCATACAATAATCAGGCCATAAAAACATAGTACAAAACATTCCTTTAGTTGGAACTAACAATGAGGGATGGGTACATGTCTTAGATTATGAAGATGATAGAGAGAAATCACCCAAAAAAGCCCTAAATTTCTCCTTTAGATGAAAGTTTATCCTTCTATTACCCAAGAGCCTTAGAGAGAATTAGAGAGAGTTTCTAAGTATTTAAGATTAGAATAATAGGGTAAATAATGTCCCAATAGTTATATAATTCATGGTGACTTAATAGGTTAAGTGGTGAAATGTCTAGATTACCCCTAACTTAAAAAGCTTAAAAGTCCCGACAGATGGTACGACTCTCCCAGACCAGTCATACCCTCCAATACAAGTGGTACCTACCACTCATACCCTAGGCCTTCTCCTTAGACCCAACACTATCCACCATATGACTTACCCAAAACAAGTCGTACCTAACCATATAATTAATACCCCTAAACCGTATCCTTGGCAGAATAAAATCAAAGGAGGTTTGATCACTCTCTTCCATATGAGTCAGTGGTATGACTCATACCCTATCTTACGCCGCTTGGTGATCCACTCGTACTCAGATCCAACTTAAGTTACTAAGTCTAAGATTAAGTAAAGGAAAAAAACCTAAACCATACAACCTGTCCAACCATACGACTCATACCAACTAAGTTGTACCCATTCTAAAAACCAATTTAACCCACCAACCATTACTAGTTTATATACGACTAAGGCATACCAATCATACCGATATCATATGACTAGTACCCATAAGTCATATGTATCTTAAAATCCAAAAATCTGAGAAATTTTTTAAGGGTCCAAACCGAGGGTATTTCACTTAGACTCGGGAGTCACAGATAGATGTCAAAGGTCTTCAGTGTCATTCAGGGGAATTGGGGCTAACCTATGTTTAGGTATAATTTGCAACTATTTTGGATTCTTAAGATTCACAATTGAGTATCCTAAGTATCTTTATGGATACCTCACTATCTAGGATGATATATGGTTTATCAAGTAATTCTTAGGCTAAAGTTGGGTCTATTGGTGTTCATCAAGGTTCTTTATCAATTTTTGAGTATTATATTGGGTTTCTTTAGTGGGATAGGAATATTTTGATACAGTATTCTTGTGAGAAGGACATAGTATGTGGATTTATTAAAGTATTAGCATTGTCACTTTATTTGGCATCAAAAGACTTGGCAGCAGTTGGGTCTTAGTAGCAAGGCCACAAAGAGAGCATGCATTGAGACTTATAGAGGTTGTGTTAAGAGACTATTCCATTAGTATAGTACTATTGGTATTTCATCTGAGTCCCAGTAAAGGTCAGCTTTATTTATAGCCTATTAGTTCTACACAGGTAGTATTTCTGATTATGGATGGCTCTCAAATTAGCTGTAGTGATCATAGTGGGTAAATCTCCCATCAAACTTGTACAGTTTTTGGTATGGGTCTTTAGGCCATGGTGACTATTCTAGTTTATGAAAGGCAGTATCTTAGAGTGTTCCAAGAGCTTATTATAGTTGTGGTAAGGTAGGACATTAGTTTAGAGCATTCCCAGAGGTGAGTTAGATTATCAAATAGAGATAACATGTATTCCCCGATAGCCTATAGTTCTTAATGTAGGCTATCACTGCGGTAATTATGTTCATGGTAGTACAAAGTGCTCTCAATGTCAGTTGTCTAACTATTTAGGCTCAATTTGTGTTTTTTGCCAGGGTTAGGGCTTTAGGAGTTTGCTTCGACTGTAGAAATGTTGGTTACTGGTAGTGTCCCCAACATGGGATTTCCATTTATTTATATTATTCAGATCAGCCTCATGATGTTGTGGCACCTTCAATTAGAAATAGTACACTTGGAAACTCATTGATAATTCAATCAATCAGTACGAGTTTGGGCCCCTTCAAATTTATTCTCCTTTAGACTAGTCAATCATATAATTGTAGATTTCACCATGTTAGGTGTGATTTTATATACTCTATTTCTTTTTTCATTGTATGTATTAAGGTTTTTGTATCCATCAATAACTATATACCTTGATGAGTTCGTATTAGTGGTTATGTACCTTATTATTGAATTCATGATTATATGTCTATACCCATGGTTTATTTTTTTTAGTAGTAGATAAAGTAGGTCTATATTGATATTTTCTCCCTATAGGTGTAGCATGTGGGTTTGAGTCCCATTTACCCTAGCATATTGTCCTTATTGTGGCCCTTGAGTGGTACTTGCTATTGATATTCATTTTGGTACCACTTACTAATTATATTGATGATTATATTATTATTGTTATTGATGTCATTGCCTGATGTTATTGATCCTCGTTGGGTAGCTATTTATACTAGTGTTATCTACTTAGAATTTCATTCCTTATGATTCTTATTCATTGGCCCAGGCAGATATAGTCCGATTTGATGACTTCTTTTCTATAGTAAGGCAAGGTTGGTTGTTTCCCCTATTTTTTGCTACTCTAGGTTGATTGTGGGGTGGACTATGATATTGAAGGTAAGTTGACCTTCTATGGTTCTGTTATGATTCTAGAGTTGACAATTTAGTTATATTGCCCATTCTTGAGTTTGGCATTCTTAGACTTGCCTCCTGGGTTAAAAAGGTTATTGCATTGGATGACCCTTCCCTGTGTAGCCTATTTTTAGGAATGACCAATTTAGGTTTTGTTCTTTACTTATGGCTATTTCATCACTCGACAATGGTCTTGATATTGATAACGAGATACCCTGGATTCATCTCTTACATTTGTTGGATTCATCTCCTTATGATGGTTTGATCTTGGTACTAGTATGGATATTGGACTTTTATTTCTTATCATGATATGGTTCATGTCTAAGTGGAGTTAGAGAGTTAGAGGTAGGTGGTCTTTCTTATAATCGCTTCTTAAGTTGGTAAATTGAAAATTCTTTATCTTGAGTCATTGATCCATTTTTTGGTAGTGGTCTTGACCTTGACATTAGTGTCGTGATTGGTATTTTTCTTTCTCAGCGAGATGATACATGGTTTGTTTGAGTAATGATTGCCCTACTTAGGTAGATTCATGAGATCCCTATTTCAGAGTTTGTTCAGACTAATAAGATTTGGTAGAGTGCTTCTCCTTAATGATATTTGCCTATGAGTACTTTTTGCCAGGATGGTGTATTGGACTAGTTAGTTTCTAGCTAATGTTGTATTTCTCTGAGTTGCTAAAGTTTTTTCGATTACTAGCGTGATTTATAGCCTTAGGGTTTTCTTAAGTGTATTTTTATAGTTCATGCCCTCCAACGGATGTGGAGTTGATTTCTTTTGTTTTCAGCTAGTGATTTATCCTCTATTATGATTTTTCTCTCCAATTACGTTTGGATTACAATTTGGCATGAATTAGTACAGATGTGTTTGATTTGGGCATTATGGTTGATATGTGTATTTAAATTTAGTTTGGATTGTTAGCTTAATTTTGGATTATGCCTTGGAATGGCGATTTGGAAATTATGATAGATTTAGAGTATGAATGTGTAACGCCCTGAATCTGGTACCCAAAGTGTTATACGGTGCACATGACCCAGAAGGACCATAAGCTAACCCATGATTGATATCTGTAACTGAGCACTGAATAATATACTGTAAATATGCAGAATATAGGCTATAAGGCCATAATGTTCAAAACAGACCTAATGTTGAATATAAAACAATGTCTGTAATGGGGTATAACAATACCAAAAACTGAAATAAACCATCTGAAATATGTTATAGTCTGAAAGCCTCTAAACTATCTGAAATCTGTGGAGTTGAGGGGACATGTCCCCAACTAACTCCCAACTACTAAAATAATGAAGTAATAAAATAATCATGCTATCCTCAAATAATGAGGACACACTGCTAGTCTAGCTGCTGAACATCTAATCTACTAAGAATGCTCGGGAGCTCGTGCTTTTAAACCTATGGTATACAACACCATAGCACAAATACATCAGTATTATTCAATGTACTGGTATGCAAGTAAGGTAAGCTGAATGCAAGGGTTCATATGCATGAACAATAATAATTGATTGATGACTTGAACATGAGCATGTAAGAAATACATGCATGAATACATAAATTAGGACTGGGGTTATGACAATACTGAATACTGATGTACTGACATCTGAGTTTACTAATACTAGGATACTGAAAAAACTGAGTCTATTGATGATATGAATTACATAGTTGATAGGTAACCAATATTTGAGGTTACTGGTACTATATTACAATTAACTGATAACAGATTATACTGATACTGAAAAATTATCTAGGTTCTTTACTGGACTAGGTGACTATATCTGACAGTGCTAAATCTGAAGAACTATCTGAGTTTTAGACTGAACTAGATGACTGTATCTGACAGTCCTGATTTTGATGGAACTAGCTGAGTTTCGTACTAAGCTGAGCGACAATATCGATAGTCCTGATATCTGTAGAACTGAACTGAGTTCTATTAGTGAGACAGAATTTGAAACTGAGACTGTAGGAGGTAATCATCTAACCGACATGCCCCAAATAAAAAATGGTGGGGTCCAACCTATAACTCTAGCTGGAAGGGTGTCAGTACTGTGCCATGGGTAAAGACAAGCTGTGAGTAAACCTTCTTTGATAGGGATATCTCTCGTGAACCCCTCCTATAAGGAAAACTCAAAGAAGATGTATAGTCCCTAGACTCGTAGGGGTACATCTCAACCTACACTAGCGACGTAGTTCTGAAATGCAGGGATTTCTACTAAGGATCACACCCTCTACTAGCTAACAGGTGAGCCCTCATCTCTAGGTTTACTCGTAGCTAAATCCTACTTCTAATTGAATAGAAACTGAACTGGTTTTCCTAGTTCACACTAGGCATGACTGAGTTATTATTGATGGTACAATTTTTACTAACTGAACTGAGTTCACTGAGTTACATTGAATGATGGAATACTACTAAATTTGGTTAACTAACAGAATGCTACTGAGTTCTGCTAGCTGACTGAGTTACTGAGGTATGAACTGAATACTATGAGATCTGATAACTGTTTGAGATTACATAGATAACTGAGATAACTAAGATCACTGAGATTACTAGACCGATACAGAATTTACTGAATTTTCCTGAGTCACATAACTGAATGAGTTCTACTGATCATGGCTAGATGGTGAGTATCATGAAAACTGACACTGGCTCTAGGTATATAGCTAAATTGTTGGGTATTAAATACCCCCAGGACTCGAAAGCATGAAACTAACAAGACATGACACTTCTTCAGACATGAAAAAATGTCTGTAATAGGTTATAACAATACCCAAAATTAAAATAAACCATCTAAAACATGTTGTAGTTTGAAAGCCTCTAAACTGTCTAAAATTTGTGAAGTTGAGGGGACATGTCCCCAACTAGCTCTGAACTACTAAAATAATAAAGTAACAAAGTAGTCATGTTATGCTCGAATAATGAGGACTCACTTCTTGTGTGGCTGCTGAACGTCTGATCTACTAAGGATGTTTGTGCATCTAAACCTATGGTATAAAACACCATAGCGCAAATGCGTCAAAAGATTGAATGTACTTGTATGCAAATACGATAAGCTGAATGCAAGGGTTCATATGCATGAACAATAATAATTGACTGATGACTTGAACATGAGCACGTAAGAAATACATGCATGAACACATAAAATAGGACTGGGGTCATGACAATACTGAATATTCATGTACTGCCATCTGAGTTTACTACTACTGGGATACTAAAAAACAGAGTCTATTAATGATATGAATTATAGAGTTTACGGGTAACCAATATTTGAGGTTACTGGTACTATATTATGGATAACTAATAATTGAGTATACTGATACTGAAAAACTATCTAAGTTTTTTACTGGACTGGGTGACAATATCTGACAGTGCTAAATCTGAAGAACTATCTGTATTCTAGACTGAACTGGATGACTATATCTAACAGTCCTGATTCTGATGGAACTAGCTGAGTTTAGTACTAAGCTGAGCGACTATATCTGATAGTCCTGATATCTATAGAACTGAACTGAGTTCTATTACTGAGACTGAATCTAAAATTGAGACTGTAGGAGGTAATCATCTAACTGACATACCCCAAATATGAACTGATAGGATCCAACCTTTAACTCTAGTTGGAAGGGTGTTAGTACCATGCCATGGGTAAAGACAAGCAGTAAATAAACCCTCTCGGACAGGGAAATCTTTCGACAACCCCTCCTATAAGGAAAACTCAAAATAGGTGTATAGTCCCTAGACTCAGAGGGGTACATCTTAACCTACGTTTGCTATGTAGTTCTGGAATGTAGGGATTACTACTAAGCATCACACCATTTACTAGATAACAGGTGAGCCATCATCACTGGGTTTCCTCGATGCTAAATCCTACTCCCAACTAAATAGAAATTGAAATAGTTTCCTTAGTTCACACTAGGCATGACTGAGCTGTTACTGATGGTACAATTTTTACTAACTGAACTGAGTTCACTGAGTTATGTTGAAAGACGGAATACTACTAAATTCTATAAACTAAGAGAATGCTACTGAGTTCTATTAGCTGACTGAGTTACTAAGGTCTAAACTGAATACTACTAATATCTAATAATTGACTGAGATTATAGAGATTACTGATATAACTGAGATCACTGAGATTACTAGACCAATACAGAATTTATTGAATTTTCCTGAGTCACATGACTGACTGAGTTATACTGATCATGGCTAGACGGTGAGTATCGTGAAAACTGACACTTGCTCTAGGTACATAGCTAAATTGTCGGGGATTAAATACCCCCAAGACTCAAGCGCATGAAACTGACAAGACATGACACTTCTTTAGACATAAAAAAATGTATGTAATGGGTTATAACAATACCCAAAACTGAAATAAACCATTTGAAATATGTTGTAGTCTAAAAGCCTCTAAATTGTCTAAAATCTGTGAAGTTAGGGGGACATATCCTCAACTAACTTTGAACTACTAAAATAATAAAGTAAGAAAGAAATCATGCTATCCTTGAATGATAAGGACTTACTCCTTGTGTGGCTGCTGAACATCTGATCTACTAAGGATGCTCGTGCCTCAAAACCTATGATATAAAACACCAGAGCGTAAATGCGTCAGTACGATTGAATGTACTAGTATCCAAGTAAGGTAAGTTGAATGCAAGGGTTCATATGCATGAACAATAATAATTGACTGATGACTTGAACATGAGCATCTAAGAAATACATGCATGAATACATAAACTAGGACTGGGGTCATGACAATACTGAATATTGATGTACTGACATCTGAGTTTACTACTACTGGGATACTGAAAAACTAAGTCTGCTAATGATATGAATTATAGAATTTACAGGTAACCAATATTTGAGGTTACTAGTACTATATTATGAGTAACTAATAATTGAGTATACTGATACTGAAAAACTATCTGAGTTTTTTACTGGACTGGGTGACTATATCTGACAGTGCTAAATCTTAAGAACTATCTGAGTTCTAGACTGAACTGGATGACTGTATCTGACAATTTTGATTTTGATAGAACTAGCTGAGTTTCGTACTGAGAGAGAGACTGTATTTGATAGTCCTGATATCTGTAGAACTGAACTGAGTTCTATTTATGAGACTGAATCTAAAACTGAGAATGTAGGAGGTAATCATCTAACCGACATGCCCCAAATATAAACTAATGGGATCCAACCTTTAACTTTAGCTGGAAGGGTATCAGTACCGTGCTATAGGTAAAGATAAGCTATGAGTAAAACCTATCGGACAGGGAGATCTTTTGTCAACCCCTCCTATCAGGAAAACTCAAAAGAGATGTATAGTCCCTAGAATCGGAGGGGTACATCTCAACCTACGTTGGTTACGTAGTTTTGGAATTCAGGGATTGCTACTAAGGATCATACCCTCTACTAGATAACAGGTGAGCCCTCATCCTTGGATTTACTCGGTGCTAAATCCTACTCCCAACTAAATATAAATTGAACTGGTTTTTCGAGTTCACACTAAGCATGACTGATCTGTTACTGATGGTACAATTTTTACTGACTGAACTGAGTTTACTGAGTTATGTTGAAAGACAGAATACTACTAAATTCTATAAACTAACAGAATGCTACTGAGTTCTGCTAGCTGACTGAGTTACTAAGGTCTACACTAAATACTACTAAGATCTAATAATTGATTGAGATTATAGAGATTACTGATATAACTGAGATCACTGAGGTTACTTGACCGATACAGAATTTACTAAATTTTCCATAGTCACATAAATGACTGAGCTCTACTGATCATGGATTGATGGTGAGTATCATGAAAACTGACACTGGCTCTAGGCATACAACTAAATTGTTGGGTATCAAATACCCCTAGGACTCGATAGTATAAAACTGATAAGACATGACACTTCTTGTCACATAACCATAGTCAACAATTCATAGTACAATCATTGGAAATTTTCATGAAGTATTTGACATTCATAATATTTTACATGGATAGGAATGCATTGAATCACATTCATAGTTTCATAATTCTAGTCTCATAAGCATTCCACTAAACAACTACAAGGCATAAATTTAACATGGAAGTTATTTTGAACATAAGGGTGAAACATGGATATCTCATTTAGGTTCTATTGAGTCATAAGGCATGATTCTTCTTCTTTTAGGCATTTTATCAAACACCTCAGATGCATAACTTAGGGTATAAGCATAATCATCAAATTAATACATCATAATTCTACAAAACAACTCAATTTATAGATTTTAAGGGCCACAGACTAACATAGAGTCATGAAAACACATTAAACATTCCAACTTGGGATTCATACATAATATCAACATGATCATAATAATTCCACGACATAAACATCACAATTTATAATTTAAAAATTGGATTCTTGGACTTCATGAATTAAAGGAATCCATGAATGAACACTTGACATGGCTTAGTTCTTGATTCTACAAAGATTGACGGTGGAATTCCCTTGAATTTGGATCCTTAATTTAAAACCCTAACTTGTTCTTGAGAGGATTTAGAGAGAAGTGGCTATATTATAGTTGAAATGGGGCTTAATCCCTGTTTTAGACTTATATAGGGGTGGGAAATTAACCTTTTTCCCCTCAAAGAAGCGAACATTTAAAGACTGAAAACTGGGCATCGACTCTATTAACGGCGCAGTGCGTCATACCATCATCATGTCGAGCCTCAGTACTTTAACCCTAGTAACCTGCAACAATATCAACCAATGTGATTGACAATGCGGCATACCAAGATCGTGTTGGTCCACTATTTTGGAATTTTGAACGTGGTCTAAACGAGTTCTAAAAAATCCAAAACTTGTGCAGGAACACCTATTGACCTTCTTGGTCATGAATTAGCAAGAATACGGACCATTAAAGAACATTAAAGTCACAAAATAAAATTGCAGGCTTTTGAAGGCTAAGATAAACTAAGTCTGGAAACTTAGCTAGAACCTTCTAAGTATGGCACCCCCTTAAAAAGCATAAATGGACTGAATTAAGCTTAGGATTTTGCGGGGCCTTACCATATCTCCCCCTTCAGATCATTCGTCCTCGAATAAGACTGACTGAGATAGAGGAAATGATAAGCTGAAGTACTTGTTGAACATGAACAACTGAAACATGAGTACATGACTGACATTACTGATTTGCTGAGATTTATTCTGAGCATGCATGTCTGATACATGATTTTATGACTGGTATGACTGATAAGCTAAATATATTATACTGAACATGCATATCTGATACATGAATACAAGACTGATTTGACATATGAATGCATGACTGAATATGCAATGGTAATTGATACAAAGTTTATCATGGAAATCTGAGCATGAAACTAGATAAGTACAAGGGAGACTGTTTCCTTAAACTTAAAATGCTAATAAGCCTGAAATTAATTGCTAGATATGTATGAGCAGAAATATATGAACATAAATGATTCTGGAATGTGATACTTGAGCTGGATATCGTGATCTAAATTGAGTACCTAGAATATGTGGCTTACGATTGAGATCGGAGTTTGAGGGTCAACTCATGAGTACTCCTTACCCCAAACTGGATTCATTACATAAAAAGAGAGCATCATATTTATCTCATGAATGTTAGAGGAATTATAGTGTATCTCCCTCTTGGTGCACTATGTCCCTTGAAAATATACTGGGCTGACTTTGCTGAGCTATGAGAAAAGTTGTGGCGATGCACGAGGCACCTTCTATCTGTATATCTATGATTTGAAACTAAGACATGATACATGAACTAGGCTGAAAATTCAACTATCTGGTTAGTCTATCTTAGAATGATCATATTCATGAGACTCTAGGTAGTGTGACAGGATGGAAAGATGGAAACCACATCATTCAAAATTATTTGCCTGACTGCTAAACTGAACTACTGGCTTTACGGACTAACTCATGCTAAAAAATTATACTCAACTTGAGCGTTTCTATGACACTCTTTCTATAATGTTCTAATTACTATAGAGATAAAGCGAATCTTGGCCTAGTCTAAGTAGGACATCTAAATAGGAGATCGCTACATGGCTGGGATTCTTGTATTAGGAGATAAGGCCTATGAAACATCATCTAAGATAAAGTGACTAAGCTTTATACACTGCAACTAAGACTACTAAAAAGATTCACGTAGGTGTTGAGCATGAATGCATAAATATACTAAATTATCTGATTAACTGAACAACTAATAGCTGACTACTAGTTCTATAAGGATGAACTGTACTTAGCCTAAAATCCTGGACTTAGAATATAGAGTATTTTACATAAAAGGTAATGACTGATTGGGTAACATAAGATAACTGAGCATGAATGAGTGAATTAATCATTCTAGACCTACTATCTGTTACTACATGGGGAGCATACCTGACTAACAAGGTAAACTTAAGGGAGTATTCTTTCACACTCATGCTACCTTTTCTAAGATTGATGAACTTTAACACTTTAGCTTATTTCTGCTCTAAGGGAAAGAATCTATCTAGGAAGGCCATAGCAAAATCTTCCCATTCTATGGGCCCTGCATCTGTACCCCTATCTACCTTTCACTATTTAAACCACGTATCGGCTATATGTTGTAGTCTATGGGTAACTCAACACTCTTACTAGAAGTCACTCCTATGAAATCTGTGACTTTCTGAACTTTATCGAAGAACTCTTATAGATCCTCTTTAGACTTAGAACTAGAGAATAGGGGAGGATTCATTTGGGTAAAGTCCCAAATCCTAGCAGCAGCTGAATTAACCTCTAGGTTTAACCAGAATTATAACTGGTCGTTCATTCTGAGTTGTGACTAAATTGGCTAGAGTAGTTAATACAGTCTTGAATTCTACATAGGAAATGTGTTTGTCCAGGGGATCTACCTAAATAGGCTGAGGTGCAAACTGATTACCGATTCACCTTTCGCTAGCCCCTTTAGAGGGCATATTCTATAAGCAAGAGAAAGAATAGGATTAAACTGAGAAAATAATTAGAGATTATGCTCACTGGCATGACATGAATACTGAAAGAAGGGAAAATGTTCCTAAAACATCTCATAGCCTCCTGCACATAAGTTTGGTGCACAACACACCCATGCACAAGACTCTACTTGGTACGACTTTTTAGACTTCCTAGGATACTATTGAACCTTAGGCTCTGATACCAAGTTTATAACCACCCAAATCTGGTACCCAAAATATTACATAATGATCATGACCAAGAAGGACCACAAGCTAACCCATGATTGATATCTGTAACGTATCACTGAATAATACATAGTAAATATGTTTAATATAGGTTGTAAGGCCATAAGGATCAAAACTGAACTAATACTGAATATAAAACAATGTCTATAATAGGGTATAAGAATACCTAAAACTGAAATAAATTGTCTGAAACATGTTGTAGTCTAAAAGCCTCTCAACTATATTAAATCTGTGGAGTTGATGGGATATGTCTCCAACTAAATCCGAACTATGAAAATAATAAAGTAATAAAATAATCATGCAATTCTCAAATGATGAGGACTCACTGTTAGTATGGCTACTGAATGTCTGATCTACTAAGGATGCTCGGGAGCTCATGCTTCTAAACCTATGGTATAAAATACCATAGCACAAATGCATCAGTATGACTGAATGTACTAGTATGCAAGTGAGGTATCTTAATGCAAGGGTTTATATGCATGAACAATAATAATTGACTGATGACTTGGACATGATCATGTGAGAAATACATGCATGAATACATAAACTGGGATTGGGGTCGTGACAATATGGAATATTGATATATTGATAACTGAGTTTACTAATATTAGGATAATGAATAACTGATTCTATTGATAATATAAATTGCAAAGTTTACAGGTAACTGATATCTGAGGTTACTAGTACTAAATTACAGATAACTAATAATTGAGTATACTGATACTGAAAAATTATTTGAGTTCTTTACTGGACAGAGTGACTGTATCTAACAGTTCTGAATCTGAAGAACTATCTTAGTTCTAGACTGAATTGGATGACTGTATCTGATAGTCCTAATTCTGATGGAACTATCAAAGTTTTGTACTGAGCTGAGTGACTGTATCTAACAGTTCTAATATTTGTTGAACTGAATTGAGTTCTATTACTGAGACTAAATCTAAAACTAAGAGTGGGGGAGGTAATTATCTAACCGACATGCCTCAAATATGAACTAGTGGGGTACAACCTATAACCCTAGCTGGAAGGGAGTCAGTACCATGCCATAAGTAAAGACAAGCTATGAGTAAACCCTCTCTAATAGGGAACTATTCCGTCAACCCCTCCTATAAGGAAAACTCAAAGGAAATGTATAGGCTATAGACTCATCGAGGTACATCTCATCCTACGCTGGTTACGTAGTTCTGGAATGCAAGGATTACTACTAAGGATCACACCCTCTACTGGCTAACAGGTGAGCCCTCGTCCCTAGGTTCACTCGGTGTTGAATCCTACTCCCAACTGAATAGACACTGAACTTGTTTTCCTAGTTCACACTAGGCATGACTAAGCTATTATTGATTGTACTATTTTTACTAACTGAACTGAGATCCATTGAATGATAGAATACTACTGAATTCTGTCAACTGAAAAAATGCTACTTAGTTATGCTAGCTTACTGAGTTACTGAGGTCTGAACTAAATACTACTAAGATCTGATAACTGACAGAGATTACTACGATTACTAAGATCACTGATATTACTAGACTGATACTGAATTTACCTAATTTTTCTGAGTCACATGACTGACTGAGTTCTACTGATCATGGCATGATAGTGAGTATTGTGAAAACTAACATTGGCTCTAGGCACACAGCTAAATTTTCGGGTATCAAATACCCCTAGGACTCGATAGTATGAAACTGACAAGACATGACACCTTGTCACATAACCATAGTCAACAATTCATAGTACAATCATTGGAAATTTTCATGAAGTATTTGACATTCATAATCTTGTACATGGATAGGAATGCATTCAATCATATTCATAGTTTCACAATTCTAATTTCATGAGCATTCCACCAAGAAATTACAAGGTATAGATTTAACATGAAAGTCATTTTGCACGTAAGGGTGAAACATAGATTCATCATTTAGGTTCTATTGAGTCATAAGGCATGATTCTTGTTCTTTAAGGCATTTTATCAAACACCTAGGATGCATAACTTAGGGCATAGGCATAATCATCAAATTATAATAATTACACAAAATAACTCAATTGATAGGTTTTCAAGCCACATACTAACATAGAGTCATGAAAACACATTAAAGATTCCAACTTGGGATTCATGCAAAACATCAACATGATCATAATAAATATACAACATAAACATCACAATTTATTATTTAAAAATTAGATTCTTGGGCTTCATGGATGAAAGGAATCCATGAATGAACACTTGACATACCTTAGTTCTTAATTATATGAAGATTGACGGTGTAATTTCCTTAATTGAAAACCTTAACTTGTTCTTAAGAGGATTTTGAGAGAAGTGGCTATATTATGGTTGAAATGGGGCTTAATCCTGTGTTTTAGACTTATATAGGGGTGGGAAATTGAACCTTTATCCTCTCTAAGATGTAGAAATTTAATGACTGAAAATTAGGACGCTATAAGCGATGTGGCGCGTCATGGCATCAATGTGATAGTCGATGCATCGCTCCATTATTGCATCGAGCCTCAGTACTTTGACTCTGTCAACCTGCAATAATATCAACCAATATAATTGGCAATGCGGCGGGCCAAAATTACGTCGGTCCACTATTTTGGGATTCCAAACGTGGTCTAAACTAGTTCCAAAAAATCCAAAACTTGTCTGGAAACACCTATTGACCTTCCTGGTCATGAATTAGCAAGAATACAGACCATTAATGGACATTAAAGTCACAAAATAAGACTGTGGACTTTTGAAGGTTAAAATTAATTATATTTAGAAACTTAGCTAGAACCTTCTAAGTATGGTACCACCTTAACAAGCATAAATAGACTGAATTAAGCTTAGGATTTTGTGGGGTCTTACACAATATATTTTTGTCTTTAGTCTTGGTTTTGGTATTTAAGATTGAGCGATTCAGCCTTGGTGTTGAGATTTAAACTTTGAGTTATCGAGCATGAGTGCAGCCTTTATTTTAGATTTGTCTCAATTCGGATTTCATTTATAGGTTGATTGATCCTAATACGTGGTTACCTATCCATTCTTTTTGAGATCAGATATTTATGGTTGTTAGGTGTTTAGATGATAATCCATGGACACGCTATTAGTTCCTTCAACTTTTAACCCATGTTTATAGTTTTCATAGGGATTTTGGATGATCTGCTCAGCATGAGTAGTATTCTTAAGTTGTATTCATCTTGGTTTTATTCTTCGTTGATAAGAAATCCTAGAACGAATCATTCCACAATGAGTAGTTATGCTTTCTACTTATGGATTTCCATTTCAATTATCATCTAGACCAGTTGTAGCATTGTCATAGATTGCCTACCTTGGTTATCTCTATTTGTGTGCCCAGGTAGCGGGTTATGGGCTTATTCTCATGGTTTCCACATGGATTCTTAGTGAATCATTTTTAGTTCCTTGAACTGGTAATGAGATTGAGCGGATGGTACTTGGATGACTTTCTACTTATTTTAGAGTATTAACAAGTTTGGAATAGCACAACAAGGTTATATTTGGATTTGAAGTTGGTTGTATGACTCTTGAATTGACTTGCCCTTGACTTGAATAAATTTTTCTACTGTGCAGATAGTGGTGTAGTATCAGTGTGTACGGTTTAGATGTATGTGCATCAGCCTTTCTCGGTTCAATTGGGGACCAATTCGTAGTTGAGGTTAAGTTTTAGTTGTTAACAGTAAAGTGAGATATATGGTTGAAAAAGGGATACCAATAGAAAAAAACCCTTGGTAGTGTTGTCTCTATTTGTAGGTTATCTGGGAAGTCATTGTTGGACCATGTGGGCCAAGTACCTCATTTTTTTAAGTTTTTGGGATCTTTCTATCTATTAACTTTTACGGACGAAAGCCCTTTTAGTAATGGATATTTTAATGACCCTCTAGGTTATTTCATCAATTTATATGTATTTTTGGTGTTTTTATCCTTCCCATGGCCGCTACATGTTATTTTTGACTTTCCAAAACCTACGGTTCGTTGATCAGAAAATTCATTTGGATTTTAGGCTCATTTTTCTATTTTAGAGCTTTCATTGTTTAGAATTTGGTCTCAGATCAAAGCTCCTATTATATGACCTTGGATGGAAATTCCAATAGCACCATCAGCTCTGGAACATCGATTTTAGGCTAGGCGACCCTTGGTTTAGGTCTCGAGGCTTCCAGACTTATTTTGGACAATTAGTGGATTATATGAAAAACAGAACTAGAGGTGTTGGCACCCTACTTTTTTTCAAAACGATCTTAGATGAATCTTTTGGTGATTCCATTGGATCCAGAATGTGGTTAACACTCAAATTTCACTATTGGATCATGTTCATAGGGTTTCGGCAGAGTTTTGAGGGTCAAAAATAAGTTTTTGACATCGCTGGTTTTGATGTGTTCACGATCGCCACCAAAAGATAGTGATAGCGATATTTCTAGCCTCTGATCAGGTCATAATAGTGACCAAAAGTTTGCGATCATAAACATTGGTGAGTGTAAAACCCCAAGTTCATATTTTTGACATTTTGGGAGCTAGGAAGCTTCAATTTTGATGATTTTTGATGCATTTTTCTCGTATAATCTTTGTCTATTAGTTTTGAATTCTATTTTCCCCATTTCCCAAGAACTTTTAATTTATTTTTTGTGATTTTCACCCAAGTTGAGAATCAAAAATCCTATTTTCATCATTTTTGGAGCTTGGGAACTCGGATTTGGGCGATTCCAAAGGAGCTTTTGAGATTTCTTCCATGGGTAAGTTTTGTAATCCATTAATTATCATTTTTTCCTTGATTTTATACTCAAAAAAATGTCAAATTCTTTATTTCAAAATGTGTTTAGGGGGGGGAGAGCATTACTGGTAAAGTTTTAAATTGGTTTTTCATTGATTTGAACCTTATTTTTACCTGGGTTTTCAGCTATAGACTCCTTTAATAATGGGGAACGTATTTCAAAAATAAAATTATGATTTTACCCATTTAAATTTCAAACCCATTTTTGGGGTCCATTTTTAGACCCATCTTAAATATAACAATATGTGTCTCGTTCTACTCTTAATGACACATAGATTATGATTTTGATAGCTTACCGTATTTTGTCATCATGGAGTGAAGATAGACATTTGTTGAGTGATTCAAGGATTTGCGATTCGGCTTTTAGGTATGCTTTTATCTAATCTTCTTCACAAGATGATGTGTTTTATGTATTGCATGTGAATGTGAATGTTAAGATTGATTATGGTAGAACACTGTGACTTAGTCTTGACTATTAAGGCTTGGGGATTAAATGGGTGATTTTGACCCGTAAGGTGAAATGCTTATTACACATTTAGGGTCCTTTTTCTTTCTTCATAAATTGAGCTAATTCGTAGAATTATTTGGTAATTATGCAAGATTTGGGATGTATCTTATGTTTTGGAATCATGGTTAGTATGGTTGACCTTATTTGGGAAATTTTAGTGATCTTGAAACCGTAATTTAGGTGGAGGTTACTTACTTGCTCATGTTCTAGGGGGATTTCCTATCTTAGGATTGCTTATGGCTTATGTACCAGTCATGAACCAAATCAGGGTCTGGACATGATGGGTATCTCAAGTCCCACATAGATCAGAGTCACCCCTTCACCTAACTAAACTTACATGACATCCTTAACATCAAATGAATTCCGAACATATAACAAGATAACATAAATGTAAGATCAAATCTAATTAAATCATATCTATAGTCTATCGACTGAGAACCAGCCAAAACATTCGACCAATGTAACCCAAATCCACAATAATCCAACAAAGCCTCTACAAAATTGAAAGTCAAAGAAATATTGGGACATGCCTTGGACAATATCCAAAACCAAATCCGAAGGAGTACTCAAAATATAAAGTAAACCATAGCATCAAATGGGGGTCTTTTGAAGGATGGAAGATCACCACTTCAACTTGACTCGCTCGTTGATCCCAAATACTAGTCACTAAGTGTCACGACCCAAACTAGGGACTAGACATAATAGGCATCCCAAGTCCAACCAGAACTGGGGACCGCCTATACTGCCTCAAATGAGATGAATTTCGAATATATAAAAAGATAGCATTACTGTTCACATCAAGACTCTAGGATAGGATCACAACCATCACCGACCCAACCGAGTCTAACCATACCAAAGCCAACCATGCATACCACACAAAACCAAAGAGAATATGAAAACATAATATAATAATTGATATGCCCAAATTACACATCTCTTATAAGAGAATAAGAGGTCGTCATCAAATATATAACCCAACTAGGTTGGGGTTGAATCCCATAGGGAATATGGTGTTAATAAAGTCTATTTGTGATTAAACCTAATAATAGTTAATGGTTTCCTTTAATTGGGGGGAGGGGGGTTATTAACTAATCTATCTTTAACGTTTCAACTTGTTTTAGAAACTCTAAGTTAAGATTGCAGTATTTCAAATCAATGATGCAGTTGAACTGGAGTTGTGATCACTATGATTAATAACTTGATTGAATAATAGTTGTGGTATTTGATTCTCATGACATATGGGAAATACAATATTATCAATATCTATAATTAATCTAAGTGTCTTTCAACTTGTTTAGATGCTAAGCTCCCTAATTATTTCAAACTTAGGAAAACCTTCTATTTACACTGATTTTATCTCGCGTTGATTAATCTTGTTACAACATTAATAATTAGATGGAAAATTAACCTTTCAAAATCCTCGTTGATAATTCACTACTTTTAGTTGATTTCTCAGTTTGAGCAAAGCAACATGAATCGGGTTCTATTGTTTGCAAACAATACAGAACATGTAATACAACCGAATTATCAAGATGGATCCCACATTTATTCAAATCTTATCCAACTATTAAATCAATATAGGAACAATCATAGATCCCACAACTCTAGTTGTGGCTTTTATTTCCTCATTAAATAGAAAGAGATAACTTCCATTGAATACATAATTCAAAGAAATTAAACTTACAAAAGATGTAATCAAAGGTTGGTCTCTTCCAACTTTCACCAGAAATTTCCCCAAACTAAAAAAAATTGAAAACTAAATTCAAAGCTTAAGACCCAACAAGATGTAAACTCGTCTTTGGAATAAGTTCCAGATGGTCCATGAAACCCGAAAAGCTGCTATATACATCCTTAGCCTTCAAAATTTGAAATTCAAAATCCATCATTTTTGCACCATAGCTAACAACAAAGTTTACAGCTTATCAAATTGTTGATAGCCTGTCAACTAAGTCATCAGTTTGAGTATTCAGCATTCTTTTTCTGTCTTTAGGTGATAACTTCCACTGATAACCTATCAACAGGTTGATGACTTATCAACTAAGTCATCAACTTGTTTTCCTCAGCATCTATCATTCTGTCTTCAGGTGACGACTTTCACTGATAACTTATCAACGGGTTAACGACTTATTACCCAAGTCATCAACTTGCCTTTATCAGTATCTATGTTCTATTTACAGGTGATGGCTTCCACTAATCTCTTATCAACAGGTTGATGACTTATCACCAAAGTCATCAACTAGATCTTCAAAACCTTGCTTCATATCTACTACACCAAAAAAAAATATCCTTCTTGACATGGTTTTCATAGGTTTTCATGCATCTTGACTTCCCTGCAAAATCAAATGAAATAAAATCAAAAGCAATAATAGTTACTTAAGAACTTACAATTATTTTAAGATAAAAGCCTTAAGTGTGCTAACAAAAAGCTAGCACATCAACACCCTTAACTTAAAACACTTGTTTGTCCTCAAGCAACTATCTAACACAGTATTATGCACACAATCACAACATTAATGCATGAGTAGCACTTGTTTTCTTCATTTCGAACCCATTAAGTAATATATGATCTTTTCCTTCTAAGCAACATCAAGATTCCATACATATCTTCAAAGTTCAAATAGACAAAGCACTACTTAAACTCAGGTTATTCAATCAATCATTTAGCAACAATAAGTACCATTCTCATGCCCTCGCATAAAAAAAATAAGTTTGTTATTCCAAGTATCACTTGGTACTTTTAGGAACTAAATCATCAAATCTCGCACTCACAGAGTGAAGTTTGAAATTGTGCACCTACAATGCCAAAAGCTTGCCCTCGCCATCCCGTTTGGTTCATTTAGTAGTCAAATAAAGATCACTCTAGAGATTTCTTGGCTTGAAGAGAAGGCTTAAGAGTTGGGAAGATCGATTTAGGATTAGTGACTTAGCCTCTCTGTGTTCATTTACACCACTTGGCTACCACCACTAATTCATTTGCATTCTTCTCCCAATCAAATTTTGTATCCTTCTCAATATCCCCACTCAACACCATTTATTTAATACTATTACTTTTCCTTTTTTTCTCTTTTTTTCCCCTTTTTTACTAACTTTCACAACACCTTTCACACCTTCCAATTATCATCCCCTCTACTGTAGCCACCCTCAACTTAGGTGTTTCTTTTAAGTTGATGTGTACAATGTCCAAGAAGATAAAAAGGCTAAACAAAGGTTTAATTATGAAATTAGTGAAATGTGATCAATCCGTTGCAACAACGAAAACATTCAAATGTCTCAAAAATCGATCAAAAGATATTTACTATATGCTTATGGGTTGTTTATTTTAGCTAAGCGGTTTTCTTATAAAAAATGGCATCACTTCTCAGAAAACTACTTGCAATTCTAAAAGAATGATTTGGGCAAGCTCTAGCTGCATGCACATAATAAGAAAATATTCATAGTAAAACCTCACTCTCATTACATAGAATTGTACTGTCTTCACCAATTACTCAATCAAAATCCAAGGCTAAGCAGGGAATGCCATATTTGTATACTTTCATAGATAGAAATGGTTTCCCATGTACTTAGCAATCAATTTTACAAACAAAAATTTTGATGGGCTCACAATTTTCAAATCACAATTTTCAAACTTTCAGACTGATACAATGCTACTCAGTCACATCTCCTCCTCATTCATACATAACGCACAACTAAAAATAAATAACAAATCCTAGATATGTCAGTTCCTAGATAGCGCTCAAGGGAATATAACACAGACAATAAACCCTTGAGGTTTAAAGTACCCCTACCACCACAAATAAAAGCATTCATTTTCCTTAATGCAAACTTATTAAACTATTAAAACAAAGGTGAGAAAATACCTACATCGCCTTAAGCATTTGTATCATAAACCTCTGACAGTGATGCTGTATTATCAGCGGGAAGAATATCAATAGTGGCATCAGGTTCCACTGATATATACATAGCAGTGGTTGGTAAATTTAAGAACTCCCCAATATGCTCTAGAGCTCTACTAGTAGAGGCTCCCACATCTTTAGCTCTCAGTGTTTCTTTCATTTGTTTTCTCTTATTTTTCTTCTTTTTCATTTCAATCCTCTTCTACTCGTCACTTTCACTTCTTTTTCTCTTTCCTTTGCCTTTTTGATCAACTGGTTCATCTTCATAATCAACAACAATAACTAATACTACCCTCATTTCCCATGGTTTCTTCATAGATTAATATACGTCAAAGCTACCTTCCTTATCATTGAGCCTAAATTTCAGCTCATTCAGCTCCATGTCAACTAACACTCTCCCAATTGTTAAGAATGGCCTAGCCAAAATTATGGGTACCTCAAAGTGGACTTTGCAATCAAAAATTATAAATTCTGCAGAAAATATAAAATTGGCAACTTTTACAAGTACATTATGTAGAATCCCTATGAGTCTCTTCATCGAACGGTCAGCCATCATTAGTCGTATGTAGTTGTTTTAGGAGTTCTTAAACCAAATTGCTTTAAAACCTCCAATGGTATAAGTTTTATGCTCTCTCCAAGATCTCAAAGCGCCTTACCAAAGATAAACCCTCTAATTGTACATGGGATAGTGAATGCTCCCGGGTCAGATTTCTTCTACACTAAGGAACTAGTAGCAATGGCACTAACAACGATGAAGATTATCCATGGGCGTATTTCTAATATCCTGTTCTTCATCATGAGGTCCTTCATAAATTTAGCGTATCCCAATATTTGCTCTAATGCCTTGACTAAAGGCACGTTCACTGTCAACTGCTTTAGCATACCCCTATATTTGCTAAACTTACCCTCATCTTCTTTCTTCTTTAATCTTTGTGGAAATGAAGGTAGTGGCTTTGGGATTCTAGCTGGAGCAATTTCTACCTTCTTTCCTATGCCTTGATCCACATCACTAACCTATTTCGACATAGATGGTTATTTCACTTCTGTACCCTTCTTTTCTAAAACTCCCAACTCCTCAAGCAGCACTGGGGATTCATCAACCATCTCCTCGTCTACTTCGACCTCATTAATATGAGAAGATGCTCCCAGATATGGTCTAGATAACATCTTACCACTCCTAGTGGTAATAGACATACATGACCCATCAATACTCAAATTCTTAACTTTATCACTTGGTAGAGTCCCACTCTTTCTTTGGTTGAATGCTGCTAACAATTGGCTTATCTGTTTCTCCAATTTTATAATAGATATGGAGTGCAAGACAACTAACCAACTCATGGTCGACAAGTTACTTTTATTTCCTTAACTCTGGCATCTATTGACTCCACTCCTTTTGATTTTTTTCCCATCATATCCTCCATAGATATTTTCCCAGAATTGTTTGTAGCATTATACTGGCTCCCAGGTGGTACATATAATCCACTTCTATCATTTTTATTCTTTCGGTCTCCTTAATAGTTCCAACCTGGGTTTACTTGGCCAACATCCCGGAAACCCCCTCATTATGCAAGTATTTAGCCTCATTCTCAGTGTCTGATTCAGCTATCTTACTATGTGATCCCACGGTTTGTACCTTTTCTATCTTGCCTAATAGCAAATTTTTCGTGAGCAGATCCATCTAGGTTTTCATGTGAGCCATATCTTGATCACGTTCCTCTTCTCTCCTATGTTGTTTAGCTAAAATCCCACTAGATCTAGTATTTCTTACTACAAGAGAATCCTTGGTATGACAATCTCTACTTTTCTTAGTCATTCTCTCCTGCATCTTCACAGCCTCAATTAATGTAAGGTCCATAAATGTTCCTCCTGTAGCATTGTCCACAGTTGGCTTTGTAATAGAGTTCAAAGACCTATAAAATGTTTCCATCAAATGCTCATCAGTCATCTTATGATTAGGGCATTGCATCAACTTCTTTAATTTTACCCATGTGTCATGAAGATCTTTATTCGATAGCTGTCTGAAATTACTAATTTTATCCCTTAACTATAACATCCTAGAAGGTGGAAATAACCTTTCTAGGAAAGCTCCTTTTAGTTGCCTCCAATTTATTATAGAAGTGGGTGCTAGCTCATTTAACCACAGGGTTGCCTTTACAAACAGAGACAATGAAAATAGCCATAAATGGACTGCATTCTGCCCCACTCCAGGATTATCAAATGATTTGTAGATGTTGATAAAGTTTACCAGATGCATATTTAGTTCATCCCCTGGAAGTCCACCAAATAGACCCTTGAGATTTATCAATTGTAACATAGTTCTTATGATATTGAACCTCATTCCCGGTGTTAATGGTGGTGGAATAATTGCTCCTATATCACCAGCTTTATCCAAATCAGCATTATCCTCATCATCCAGGTCAAACTGCATAGCAGCCTGGTGGTTTTCTCTCCCTCTAAATGGTCGATTTGATTCACTGGTAAGCTATATTCTCTGCACATCTCCGGTTAATAGGATCAACCAAGTCATCATCCTCCAAGTCATTATCCTTTGCATTAGTTGCCCGACCTGGGTTATCAGCATTTTGTTGATTGAGTTGTGTGTTAGCTAAAGTGGCTAATCTTTCAGCTTCTTGTTGATCAGCCGTTCTCCCGATTAGTTGAGGTTCTTGGTCAAAAGGTTATAATGGTCCTCCTGACCTTTTAGTTATGGATAATACAACAAAGATAGCCTACAAATATTAAAAACAACAAATAAAAGTAAAACTAGGAAACTTAACTATAAGTCAATGAACACAGATATACTTAATTGACAACCATATTCATCGGCAAAGGCGCCAAAATTTGATACACCTACATTACACCTCTCTTATAAGAGAGTAAGTGGTCGTCATCAAATATATAACCTAACTAAGTTGTGGTCAAATCCGATAGGGAATATGGTATCAATCAAGTTGACTTGTGATTAAACCGACTAATAGTTAATAGTTTCCTTTAATTGGGGGTTTTTATCAACCAATCCATCGTTAACTTTTCAACTTGTTTTCAAAACTCTAAGTTAAGATTTTAGTATTTCAAATCAATGATGTAGTAGAGCTAGAGTTGTGATCACTATGATTAATAACTCGATTGAATAATAGTTGTGGTATTTGATTCTCGTGTCTTATGGGAAATAGCATATTATCAATATCGATAATTAGTCTAAGTGTCTTTCAACTTATTTAGATGTTAAGATTCCTAATTATTTCAAACTTAGGAAAACCTTCTATTCACACTGATTCTATCTCGAGTTGATCAATCTTGTTACAGCATTAATCATTAGATGAAAAATTAACCTTTCCAAATCCTCTTTGATAATACATTACTTTTTAGTTGATTTCTTAGTTCGAGAAAGCAACGCGAAGCAGGTTCTATTGTTTGTAACCAATAGAAAACATGTAATACAACAGAATTATCAAGATGAATCCCACATTCATTCAAATCTTATCCAACTATTAAATCAATATAGGAATAATCATAGATCCCACGATTCTAGTTGTGGGTTTTATTTCCTCATGAAATAGAAAGAGAACAGCAATTGAATCCATAATTCAATGCAATTAAACATACAAAAGATGTAATCAAAGGTTGTTCTCTTCAAATTTTCACCACTAAAACAAAAATTGAAAATAGAATTCAAAACTTATGAGTCAAAAAAGATGTAAACTCGTCATTGGAATAAGTTCCAGATGCTCCATGAAACCCTAAAAGCTGTTATATATATCCTTAGCCATCAGAATTTGAAATTCAAAACCATCATTTTCGCACCATAGCTGATGACAAAGTTGACGACTTATCTACTTGTTGATAGCCTATCAACTAAGTCGGAGTATTCAGCATTCTCTTTCTGTCTTCAAGTGACGAATCCCACCAATAACTTATCAACAAGTTAACAACTTATCACCCAAGTCGTCAACTTGTCTTCCTCAGGATCTATGTTCTGTTTACAGGTGAAAGTTTCCACTGATCATTTATCAATAGGTTAACGACTTATTACCAAAGTTGTCAATTGAAATCTTCAAAACCTTGCTCCATATCTTCTTCACCAAAAAAATATCCTTCTTGACATGGTTAGGTTTTGATGAATCTTGACTTTCCCTGCTAAATCACATGAAATAAAATCAAAAACAACAATAGTTACTTAAGAATTTACTATTATTTCAAGCTAAAAGCCTCAAGTGTGCTAACACAAAGCTAGCATATCAATAATCAATCCCAGAATGTAATATGATGGAACAACCAACAATATCTTCCAATGATGTCATCCCAACACCGATGCTAAGGCTAAGGATAACACCAATACAAATCCCGCCCATACCAACCACCAAAATTACTATAAAACCTCTATCTAAAAAAATTCAACTATCCAGTTGGGACATGCCCCCTACCATGGCCAAAACCAATGTCCAAAATTTAAACAAAATTTCTAAGAGTATCCATATCATGAAATAGAGCCTTCCAAAAAGTTGGAAGCTCACCACTTTAATCCTAATGTTTTTCCTGAGTTAATCATTATGTAGAAGGATTTAAACAGCAGGTTCCTGTATAGCGTAGGTGTACAGCCGCCAGTAGATGGGTTAGTGAATGACCTTAAGCATGTATCTCAGGATAAGAATAAAGTAATGACATTTAATCAACCAAGTAAAAGCATCAATGATACATACAACCATACATATATATAAGTGTCGGGAAAGGGAATCCGTGTTTTACCATGCACTTAATACCTTTACTTAGATTGTATAACCTTATCGTTTAACTGCACCCATGAGTTGTATGGGTTTGGCTCCCCCACTGAAAGAGTCCCAGTACGTGTAGCCGTACCCACTAATCGTACCCAGCACTAATTCTCTTACGAGTTGTGCCTTTCCTTACGATTAGTTCCCGCTAGTCGTACCCAGGACTTACCCTTGGATCAGACACTGTCCAGCATATGACTCACCCAACTAAGTCATAATCTCTGGATTCAATCAGTACCTAAGATCTGTATCTCTGGCAGAATGAATTACCAAGAGGATCAAACATTGCCCAACATACGAGTCCCTGATATGACTCATATCCAAGCCTTACGACTCATACCCTTAAGTTTGATTGTTCCAGTGTATCAAAACCATCCCACCAACTAACACTGGTCAGCTTATGATAGGACCATACCACTCATATTCTAGCATATAAATCATATCCATGAGTCGTACTGGGTCCGAAGAATGCTTTTCAAGGAAAAATTTCTAAGGCCAAAACCTAGGATGTAACATTCTCCCCCACTAGGAACATTAGTCCCCGAATGATGGACAACATAAAGGTAACCACACATAGAGTCATTTACATTGTCAAACATCCCTTTACCAAAGTTTGAAAACAAAGAGGCAAAGATATTAATCTTTCCTTTAACAAACTCAAAAAATAAAGATATGTTCAAGGACACATACCTTCCGCATGAATAACAGGAGTAGAAAACAAATGTGGATACTTAAAATTCATTTCCTCTTCCGCTTCCCACGTAGCTTCTTGCACCTTATGGTTCCACCACTGAACCTTAACTGAAACTACATCCTTGGTCCGTAATTGATGAACTTTCCTATCCAATATCTCAACCTGGACCTCTTCATAAGACAGAGAATCTTAGATATCCAACCCTTCCAAAGGAATAACCAAAGAAGGATCGCCAATACACTTCCTCAACATGGAAACATGAAAGAACTGATGATCCAAGCCCAAACTCCTAGGAAACTCCAAATTGTAAGCAACATTTCCCACTCTTCATAAAATCGCATAAGGACTAATAAATCGATGACTAAATTTCCCTTTTTTGTCAAACCACAATACCTTTATGGGAGACACCTTTAGGAACACCCTATCCCCAACTTCCAACTCCAAGTCTCTACGCCTAACATCAGCATAGGAATTTTGGAAACTTTGAGTAGCCTTAAGCTTATCCCGAATCACCTTCACCTTCTCCATAGCTTCATTAACCAAATCGGGACCAAACATATTCGCCTAACCAAGCTCAAACCATCTAGTAGGAGATCTATACCTCCTACCATACAATGCCTTGAAAGGAGTCATACCAATGCTAAAATAATATCTAATGTTGTAACAACACTCCATCAAAGGTAGATGATTAACCCGACTGCCACCATAATTAATAATGCACGCCCGAAGCATGTTCTTTAATGTTTGAATAGTCCTCTTCGTTTGCCCGTCCCAATGTAAATGGAAAGCAGTATTTAGACTAACCTTAGTCCCCAATTCCTTCTGAAAAGACCACCAGAAATAAGAGGTAAATTGCATACCACAATAAAAAATAATCAAAATAGGCACCCTATGCAGCTTCACAATCTCTTGAAGATCCAACTTTGCATAATCTTTCACCAAAAAGGTAGTCCTTACCGGCAAAAAGTGAGCAGACTTGGTCATCCTATCCACGATGACCCAAATCATATCAAAATAATTCTGAGACCAAGAAAGACCGATAATGATATCCATATTGATCATTTACCACTTCCATTTAGGAAACTCTATTTCTTGATGCAACCCGCCAGGCCTCATGTGCTCAACCTTGATATATTGACACACTATGTACTTAGCCATGAAATCAACCATATCCCTCTGCATACCATTCCACCAATAGATTTCTTTGAGATCACGATACATATTTGTCGATCCAGTATGGAAAACATAGCGTGACTCATACGCCTTAACTAAAATCCTTTGTCGGAACCCATCGATATTCGAAACGCACAGCTTCCCTTGGTACCGCTAAGTACCATCACCACAAATCTCCAATACTGCCACCTTTTTCCCACAAACATCACTTTTGATTTTCATCAAGACTGGATCTAACATTTTCTTCTCCTTAATCTCTGCACCAAGAGATGATCGAACCACTTTTTGCACCATTACACCACCATCTTTGGAATCCAAGATATGAACTCCCAGATTGGCCAAAAGGTGAATATCCTTCACCAATTCTCTCTTACATTCCTTTACATAAGCCAAACTCCCCATAGACATACTGCTAAAAGCATCGGTAACCATATTAGCCTTACCTGGGTGGGGTGAAAACTCATATCATAATCCTTGAGAAGCTCAAGCCATTTTCTTTGCCTGAGATTAAGTTCTTTCTGCATAAACACATACTAAAGACTCTTATGATCAGAAAAGATATCCACGTGAACACCATACAGATAATCCCACCATATTTTCAAAGTAAACACAACCGCCAATAGCTCCAAATCATAAGTAGGATAATTCCTTACATGAACTTTCAACTAATTGGAATCATAGGCAATTACCTTCCCATGCTGCATTAGAACATAATCAAGCCCAACCCAAGATGCATCACACTAAACCACAAACCCATCATTGCCTTTCGACAAAGTCCAATTAGAGTAGACATCAAGTTATCTTTTAATTTCTCAAAACTCCTCTCACTAGCATCCAACCAAGAAAATTTAACCTTCTTCTGAGTCAACTTAGTCAAAGAGGTAGCTATCGACGAGAAGCTTTCCACAAACCATCTATAATACCCACCTAAACCTAAGAAACCCCAAACAACAAATAGAGTTGTGGTCCTAGGCTAGCCCTTCACCACAGTAACCTTTTGAGGATCAACCATTATCCCCTCACTAGAAATAATGTGACCCAAAAAAGTCACATCATTTAACCAAAACTCATACTTAGAGAACATGGCAAACAACCGATGTTACTTTAAGGTCTACAACACCATACGAAGGTAATTAGTATGATCCACCTTACTTCTCAAATACACTAGAATGTCATCAATAAACACAATGACAAAGAGATCTAAATACTACCTGAACACTGTGTTCATCAAATCCATAAATGCCACCTGAACGTTTGTCAATCTAAATGACATCACCAAGAACTCAAAATGCCCATATTGAGTTTGAAAAGTCATCTTAGGGATATCCACCTCCCTAATCTAAAGTTGATGGTACCCAAATTGAAGATCTATCTTGGAAAAGAACATGGCACCCTGCAACTGATTAAACAAATCATCTATCCTTGGAAGAGGATATTTGTTCTTAACTGTTACCTTATTCAACTGCTTGTAGTCAATGCACATCCTAAGGGAACCATCCTTCTTGCACACAAACAAAACCAGTGCACCCTACAGATAAACACTAGGATGAATAAAGCCCTTATCCATAAGATCCTTAATTTTCTCCTTGAGTTCCCTTAACTCAGTCGGTGCCATTCTATATGGAGAAATATATATTAGATGATTCAACACAAAATTGTATTTCCCTATTCGGTGAAATACCAGGAAGATCATTTGGAAAGACCTCTAGAAACTCATTAACTACCAAAACTAACTACAAAGAAAGACATTCCGAATTAGAAACTTTAACCCAGACCAAGTGATAAAGACACCCTTTTGAAAATAACTTTTGAGCTCTAAGATAAGAAATAAATCTTCCCCTAGGAGCTAAAAAAAAACCCTACCATTCTATTTCTGACTCATCGAGGAACCTAAAGATGACCTTACGAGTTCGATAGTCCAAAGATGCATAACAAGAATGCAACCAATCCATACCTAATATCATATCAAAATCCTCCATTCCCAACTCAAATAAATCTATGAAAGTCTGCCTATCAACAATCATTACCACACACCCCCTATAGACCTATTCAGCAATGATCGAGTTTCCTATTGAGTTGAAAGAGAAAAAGGATCTGAACTAATTTTTGGATCAAAACCGAAAGATACAGCTACATAAGGAGTCACATTAGAAAAAGTGTAGTCTGGATTAAGCAAATGATATGTGTTACGGGAAAATAGTTGTAACGTACCAGTAATAACATCAGGTAATGCCTTGGATTCCTGCTAGGATGTCAAAGTATATAATTTGTTCTGAACAACACTAGAACAGGAAGCAGTAACAAAAGCAAATGCCACACCACCAAGTGTAGGAGCAGAACATGAAGCCACCATTATTCGCCCCTATAGTAAACTTATTAGCTAGATAATCCTTGAGCTGATGGCCTAACTAGCTGCACTTAAAGCACTTATCTCTAACTTCCTAAAAAATCCCCAATAAGGAAGACCGCAAATCGATAAAGAGGGCATGAAGAAATAAATTAACCTCTGCTCACCTAAGATTGGGTAACTTGAGCTCAAGAATTATCACCACCTTGGTGACGCCTGTCACTCGACTGTTATGGGTAAGGAGCACTGGCAGTAGAGAAAGAACGAAAACTCCCCTATTTTTTTCTGACACTTGCCACTATCTCTACCACCCTGAGACTGTACACCTCTCTCATTACAAAATTTGCCCCATTTTCCCTACCTATCCCTTAATTTTACTTGTTTTCTGTTCTCATCCTCAAGTTGCTACATATGAACTGTCAACCTAGAGCTGTTTATATCCCTAATGAGAAAAGTATTTTTTCTCTCTAAAATTAGATCTCTATTAAACCCAAAAACAAACTTCCTCATTCTCAACCTCATATCAGCCACCAAATTAGGAGCATACCTTAACAACTGATGAAACTTCAAGGCATATTCCCTTACAGGCATCCTCCCTTGGCTGAGGTTCACAAAATCCTCCATCTTAGCTTCCCTCAACTCTTGAGTAAAGAAAAGATCCATGAAGGCATTAGAAAAGGCGTTCCACAACCCTTCCTTTTCCATATTACCTTTATCTCTGTCCTACTTCTTATACCACTGATAAGCAACATATTTGAGTTGATAAGCTATAAAGATAACTCCCTCCATATTAGAAGCCTACATAACCCAAAATATCTTTTCCATTTCATCCAAGAAGCCCTGTAGGTCTTCGTCTACCTTCACTCCAATAAAAGTAGAAGGACCCATCTTTATAAATTGACCAACCTTTGTGGCCTCGGTAGAAAAAGCATTAGTCGTACCCCACTCGTCCTTAGCATCTACCATCTGAGCAATAATATGGATAGACTGATAAAATTTTATGTTCATCATATTACCCAGATGGACCTGAGAAGGAGGAGGAGGAATAGGAGAAACTCCAGCACAATCAGCAATAGGACCTTGAGATCGAAGATGTACTCCAGATGTAGGAGGTACCCTTTCAGTATTATCCTCAAATAAGGCATAAGGATTCCTTTGCATTCCAAATCTAGGAGAAATGATCTGAAAGACAAATAACCAAGGATTAGAGAGGATTCTAGGAATCATAATTTCAAGAAAGTGAAATATTCCAAAATGTCTTGCAACCCCTCTTTTATGATTATGGCACTCCACACACCCTTAACCCAACCCAATCACCTATTACAAACTCAAATGAGCTAAATTTCAAACATATAACAAGTTAGCATTATTGTTCACATTAAGATTCTGGGATAGGATCACGACCATGACTGACCTAATTGAGTTTAACCATATCAAACCCAACCATCCATACCACACCAAACAAAAGAGAATATCAAAACATAATATAATAATCAATTCAAAAATGTAATACGATGGAACAACTAGGAATATCATCCAATGATGTTAGCCCCAACACCGGTGCCAATTTTAAGGCTGACATCGATATTAATCCCATTATACCAACCCCCAAAAGTACCTTAAATCCTCTATCCAAAAGAATACAATTATTTTGTTGGGATATGCCCCCAACCATGGCCAAAACTAATGTCCAAAATGAAAATAAAATGTCTAAGAGTATCTATATCATGAAATGGAGCCTTCCAAAAAGATGAAAGCTTACCACTTTGATCCAAATATTATTCCCAAGTCAATCACTATGTAGGAGAATTCAAATGGCCGATTCCTGCATAGCGTGGGTAAACAGCCACCAATAGATAAATTAGCAAATTACCGTTAGCATGTATATTAGGATAAGGATAAAGTAATGCCATTTAAACAACCAAATAAAACCATCAATGATGCATACAATAATACATATATATAAGTGCTGGGAAAGGGAATTTGTGTTTACCATGTAGTTAAAACCTTTACGTAAGGTGTGTAACCATGTTGTTTAACAGCACCCATGGGCCATATAGGTTCAACTCCACCTACTGAAAGAGTCCCAATATGTGTAGCCGCACAACCAGGTAATATCCCATGGGTTGACACTCGCATATGGCTATCAAAGACCCCTCATATCGGCAAATATGAGTTTCCAGTTTTGTTTCACCTAGAACCTCCACCTTCTATGACTTAGTTACACATCCTGCCTTTAATTTCCAAATTAAAACCATATCGAAACCAATCCAATTACCATTTATTAACCAAGTCCATTTATTAGTTGTATCACCATATCCAAACCATTTAGGTTAAGGGTACTCTCAAGTGCCCTTTCCATTAACTATATTAACCTCTTAGGATATTTCCATGTACACCACAAGCAAAACTAATAAGCCTTTAACCTTTGTAAGCTATTTAAACCATTTATAGTTTCATGCATAAGTTGAAAATAAGCAAGAGTTCCATTTAAAGAAGTCAATGCAATGAACATATCTTTATAAGCATTTTATCGAACACCTTGGTGGCATAATATAACCAAAACCAATTCCAAAGACCATTAAACCATTACCATACAATTCAATTACCCAAAACCACCATCAACGCATATAAAATTACAATTAAACCATAGTAAACAATAACCAAACCATTTACGCCAAAACCCCTAATTATTGGTGGAAAACCATAACCCATGCCATATTGAAACCATGAAAACAACCATAAAATTCAAGCCTTTATAGAAATAGTATGTAGTAAAGAGACACATTCCTTAAACTAGGAAATATGATGGAAGAAACTCACCATTGGAAGCCCTAAAGCAACCCCTAATTTGAAACCCTAGTTTGGGAGAATTGTTGAATATTTAGGAATAGTTTTCTTTGTGTTAATGAATAGAATAATAGGGTAAATAAACTCCTAAGTGTATTAGAAGTCGTAGGTCATAATTATAGTAAGTAGGGAAATGTCCAAAATACCCCCTCTTAAGTCTCTTAAAAAAACTGTCACAAGCATACGACTGACCCTCTTAAAAGTGTACCCTTCTTAATAATTGGTTCCCACCAATCATACCCAGGCCTTAACCTTGGATCAGACACTGTCCAGTGTATGACTCATCCAACCCAGTCGAAACCTCATCATATGATCCGTATTCCTAGCAGAATTAATTACTAAGAGGATCAAACACTGCCCACTATATGAGTCCCTAATACGAATCGTATCCAAGCCTTATGACTCATACCCTTAAGTCATGACCATTCAAGTGACCAAAACCATCCCACCAACTAACACTAGTCAGCTTACAAAAGGACCATACTACTCGTACCCCATCATACGGCTCATATCCATGGGTCATATTGAGTTTGATGAACGGTTTTCAAGGAAAAAATTCTAAGTATAAAACCCAGGTTGTAACACTCAGTGGGAGATTTGGAAATATGGCCAGTTTTTATATTGTGTGGGGATACAGTAGCTGAAGATGATTAGTGGTTGGATGGATAGCATGAAACTCAGGGATAGAGGAACCAAATAATGCCATGATAATAGTTTAAAACTAGTACAACATCCAATACATAATGTCATATGAATTACATATATATATATATACATAATATCACGTGCTGGGGTAGGGAACAAGGCTTAGCATTCACTTCGAGAACTTTAAACTGGGTTGTGAAGAATTACCATCATAAACCACCCATGGGCTATAGCGGTCCAGTGTTACCCCCTGGACGGGCCCCAACGTGTTAGCCACACAAATTTGAGATATCATAGATGGCCAGGGATTCCCTTGTATCCTTCACCCTCCATGATCCATATGTATGTGTATACACTTGGGGGATTCCCTTGTACCCCACAAATGCATGGTCATCAAGACCAACCCTCATGTCGGCAAACATAGTTTCTAGTATTAGTACTTCAAACTCACAACTTCACGGTTAGATAACACAACCCTCATTATTGCCTAATTAAAACATTTAACAAATAATACTACCACCATTTACAGGAGTCAATTATTACGACAGTATTAAGTGGTATTGTTATACGAATTATAGCTTTCAAGCACTGTCATTAAGCCAACAGTTAGGGGGATTCCCGTGTACCCTGCAAGGTTTTTAACACCATTGTCATCCAATTAACCAATTATGGCATGCATTAATATCAAGAAATAAATCAAACCAAGTGATAATGGATATTTTAAGACCAATTATACAAGTGGGTTGAGGTCGTTACCAATTTACATACCAAACCAATTAATTTAGGGATTCCTTTGTACCCCTATTTCCATGATTTATCAATTTAGGGATTCCATTGTACCCATGTCCATCCAACATTCCCATGTACTCCATAGTATTTACCAACCATCATTTAAGCAAACCAATTTCATAAATATAATACAAGAAGCATTTAAACAATTTTTTATTCAAAACCCTCAACCCATAGTTCAAATCCCAACATTAAAACCATGTAAACACTATCCAACCATGACATTAAGAAAATACAAGAATATGGGAAGAGTAATATGCCCCGAATATCACAAAATTTGGAGAAGATAGCACCCTATGAACCCTAGATGATCACTTTCTTTGAAACCTTAGCCTTGAATTGAAGGGAAAGTATGAGAGAGAATTAGAGAGTTTTTGATTGGGAATACTTTGATAACAAAGTCCCAGAGATGGTTTTAAGTCATGGGGTCTAAGGGGTTAAAGTGGGAAATGTCCAAAGTGCCCTCAACTTAAAAGCTGAAAAAGTGTCTCCCTTGGCTATGAGTCAACCATCGACTTGTAATTACACCTTATGAATCATCTCTATAAGTTGTAACCAGAACAGTCTCCAAGACCCTATCGAATGTTGTCCTTACAACTCGATCAAATGACTCAACACTTGACACTACAACTCCTAAGGTCAAAGTCATAACTAGAGTAGAACCAAAATGGGGGGACATTAGACATCCTATGATTTGGACATTTTGAATCGCAATGAGTCCTTACAAGTCATAGTGAGGCACTCGTACTCATAGCAAAACTTAGCCACTATTGCACTTACCATATTACAACTCGAGTCCATGGCTCATTACCTCTCCCTATAACTCAAAGGGGTGAGACATAACTTGGACAGTAAGGGAAAAGGCTCAAAATTTTACAATAACCAAAAACTTAGGGCGTTATATTCTCCCCCCTTAGGTTCATTCATCCTTGAATGACAGGACAAGGCATTTACTAGCATGATTAGACCTCAAACATCACTACTCTTACATTTCATATACAAAAAAAAATATCAAAGAATTTATAATCTTCCTTTAATAAAGACAGAAAACAAAATGATAAGGAACTACACATACCTTAAGTACGAATATGTGAATCGATGAACAAGAAAGGGTACTTAGACTTTATGTCCTCCTCAGCTTCCTAAGTAGCTTCCTCAAACTTTTGGTTCTGCCATAGAACCTTTATCTAAGCTACGTCCTTCATCCACAACCGTCGGACTTGCCGATTAAAGATCCTCACTGGGACCTTCTCATAGGACAAAGAATTTGATACACCTATGTTTTTCAAATAAACTACCAATAAAGGATCACCCACGCATTTTTGTAGCATGGACACATGGAACACTCGGTGAGTGGAACTCATACTAGAGGGCAAATCTAACTCATATGCAATTTTACCAACCCTTCTTAGAACCAAATACGAAATAACATATTTGGGACTGAGCTTCACCTACTTTCCAAACTACATCACTCCCTTCGTGGGAGACACCTTCAAGAACACCCAATCACCAACATTAAACTTTAACTCACTTTGCCTCACGTTTGCATAGGAATTTTTGCAACTTTAGGCAGTCTTAATCCTATGCCAAATAACGTTCACCTTTTTAATCTCTTAGTGAACTAATTTTGGGCCAAACATCATAGCAGCCTTACCAACTTCAAACAACCCAATAGAAAATATACACCTCCTAACACTAACACCTTAAACGGATCCATACCAAAGCTAGACTAGTAATTTTTATTATATTCAAACTCAATAAGAGGCAAGTGGCCAATCTAGCTACCACCAAAATTAATCACATAGGCTCAAAATATGTCCTCTAATGCCTAAATAATTTGCTCCGCTTGCCCATCCATTTGAGGATGAAAAATGGTACTAAGGATTACCTTAGTCCCCAAATATCTCATAAAATATTTCCAAAAATAGGATGAGAATTGTGTACCTCCATCTGAAATGATGGACAATGAAGCACCATGAAATTTAACAATCTTTTCAAGGAACTTGGAATAATCATCACTAGAATAATTAGTCCTCACCAGCAAGAAGTGGGTTGAGTTGGTTATCTTATCCACAATGACCCAAATGGAATCAAACTAACTCCGAGATCATGAAAGACCAATAACAAAATCCATGTTTATTACCTCATATTTCTATACCAGTAACTCAATTTCTTGAGACAACCTATCAGGCCTCATGTTCTCTACCTTCACTTGATGACACACGATATATTTAGCAACAAAGGTGGCCACATCTCACTTTATATTATTCCACTAATATATTTTCTTAAGATTATGATACATGTTTGTGGTATTCAAATAAACCGTATCCAAAATTCATGGGCCTCGGCCAAAATCCTGCCTCGCAACCCATCAATATTGGGAACACACAACCTTCCCTATACCTCAAGATACCATCACCACTGATCTTGAATGACATTACATTTTGTATACCCACATCATTCTTGATTTTTATCAAGATAGGGTCCAACTCTTCCTTTTCCTTGACCTCAATACCAAGATATGATTGTGCCACCTGTTAAACAAATACACCACCATTCTTGGAGTCCAAGATACAAACTCTAAGGTTATCCAAAAGATGAATATCTTACACTAATTTTTGCTTCTCCACATCTTCATGCGACAAGATACCCATAGACAACCTGCTAAGAGCATTAGCAACCATATTAGATTTACTTAGGTGGTAGTGAAGACTTATGATATAGTACTTCAAAAACTCAAGCTACCTCTTTTCCCTAAGATTTAGCTCTTTCTGAGTGAACACATATTATAGGCTCTTCAGGTTAGAAAAGTTATCAACATGGACCCCATATAGGTAGTGGCATAATAATTTCAATGTGAATACCATATATAGTAACTCTAAATCATGAGTCGGTAGTTCTTCTCATGAACCTTCAACTGTATAAAAGCATAAGCAACCATTTTGCCATGTTGTATTAATACACAAACAAGTCCTACCTGGGGCGCATCACAATAGACAACAAAACCCTCAGTTCCCTCAGGCAGAGTTAGGACGAAAGTTGAAGTCATCGTATCTTTCAACTTTTCAAAACTACCCTCACAAGCATCAGACCACAAGAACTTTAACTTCTTTTAAGTTAACTTGGTCAAAGGGGTAGAAATCAATGAGTAGCATTCCATAAACCTTCTATAATAATTGGCTAATCTCAAGAAGCACCAAATAGTGATTAGAGTCATGGGTTTATGCCACTTCCTAACCACAGAAAACTATTGTGGGTCCACTATGATCCCTTCACTAGAAACAACATAACCTAGATAAGTCACAATATTCAACCAAAACTCACACTTAGAGAATGTAACATATAAATACTGATCCTTTAGGGTCTACAACACTAGGTGAAGGTGACTGGGATGATCCAGCTCACTATTAAAGTACACCAAAATATCATCAATGAAGACAATTACAAATAAATCTGGAAACTAATGAAAGACCTTATTTATCAAGTCCATGAATATCATTGGGGCATTGTTCAACCCAAAAGACATGACCAAGAACTCAAAATGCCCATACTAGGTATGAAAGGCAGTTTTAGGGATATCCACTTCCCTAATATTTAACTAATAGTACCCAAAAAAAATCAATCTTGGAGAAAAACTTAGCACCTTAAGCTGATCAAACAAATTATCTATCCTTGGAAGAGGGTACTTATCATTTACCATCACTTTATTCATTTGTCGATAATTAATACACATTCGAAGGGGGCCACCCTTCTTATGCATAAATAAATTAGGTGCACCCTATGGGGACACACTAGGTCAGATAAAACCCTTGTATAGAAGATCTTTCAACTGCTTCTTAAGCTCCCTCAACTCGGATAGAGTTATTCTATATAGAGGGATGGAAAAAGGACGACTATCTAAAACAAGATTAATCACAAAATTGATCTCCCTATCAGGAGGGACACTAGGAAGATCATTAGGAAAGACTTTAGAAAACTCATTTACCACCACAACAAAAGGTAAGGATAGTCCTTCCGAGGTAGAATCTTTAACTTAGACCAAATAATAGAGACAATATTTGGAAATTAGTTTTCAGGCTCTAAGATATAATATGAACCTCATCCTAGGCACTTGGGAACTTTCCTCCCACTCAATAATTGGCTCATTAGGGAATTTAAAAATGACCTTTAGGGTCCAACAGTCTAAGAAAGCATAGAACAAATGCAACCAGTCTATCCCCAATTTGTCATTAAAATCAACCATATCTAACTCTATTAGATCTACCAAAGTTTCCCTTTTATCAAAAGACACCACACAGCCCCTACGGAGTCTTCTAGCAGCCACAGAGTCACCCACCAGGGTAAAATTAGAAAAAGGGTCCAGAATGCACTCAAGACTGAATCCAAAATACACAGCCACAAATGGGTTCACATAAGAAAGAGTGGACTCGAGATTAACCAAATAGTACATATCATAAGAAAAGAGTTTCAACATACTAGTAATAATATTCAAAGATACTTTAGACTACTGATGATTATTGAGAGCATAAAGACGGTTCCAACCAGTGCTGGAGCCTAAAGGGGCAACCTTTGGTACAGGAGCTGATGAAGTGGCTGTAGGAACCTTATTTTCCCTAGAAGCAACCTTACCCATGGGATAGTTTCTAAGCATATGCCCAGGCTAACTGTACTTAAAGCACATATCTCTCCCTAAATCACAAACACCATGATCCAATTAGCCATAAAATCTGTAGAAAGGATAGGATGAAGTTGAATGGGCCTTACTGGCCTGAGATTAGGAACCCTATACCCTATAAGCATCAACACCCTAGAAATGTTGATCATCAGATAGCTTTGGGTAGGGAGCACTAGCCATCAAATAGAGTGGCTATATAATATAGTGTATAAATACAGAATAAAAGGGCTGAAAGGCCATAAGGTTCAAATTTATTATAAAACATAACATCTAGAAATATGGTATATCAATACAAAAACTAAAATAAACTATCTGAACATGCTAGTCTGAAAGCCTCTAAACTATCTAAAAGTTGTGGATTTGATAGGACATGTCCCAAACTAACTCAATCAACTAAAATTGAAATAATAAAGTAATAAAATAATTATGTTATCCTCAAATGATGAGGACTCACTGCAAATCTACTATTGCTGGATGAATCAAAAACTAAGTGCGATCAGGAACTTGAGCGTCCAAACCTATGGTATAAAACACCATAGAGCAGAAGAAAAGTATGTGTCAGTATATCTGAATGTACTAGCATGTAAAGTGAGGTAGACTGAATGCATGGGGTTCATATGCATAAATAATACTGACTGACTGAATAACATGAATGTGAGAATACATGCATGAATACATAACTATAAAAGAGATCATGATAATACTGACTACTGAGTCTAAATACTAATAACATAAGTTTCGTATAATTGATATACTGTTAACTGAGTTCCTGTGTCTGTCAGTCCTAATTCTGATGAAACTAGCTGAGTTTTATACTGAACTGAGTGAATGTATCTGATAGTCCTAAATCTAAAGAACTATCTGAGTTCTTTTACTGAGACTAAGACTGATCCTGTGGGAAGTAGTCATCTAACTGACATTTCCCTTTTATTTATAGAGTTGGGGTCCAATCTGTAACCCCAATTGGAACGGTGTCAATATCGTGCCATTAGTAAGGATAAGCTTTGAGTGACCCTCATCTGGAAGTGTCCCTAAAGGAGAACGGTGATACCCTCAACTAGAAGTGTTAATCCACCTCATCAACCCTCAACTATTAATGTTGATGTCTTAACCTATGTTGGCTATATAGTTCTAGAACCCAAGGATTGTTTCTAAGGGTCACACCCTCTACTATCAGTGTGTGCCCTCATCCTTGGATTTCCTCGGTGCTGAATCCTACTCCCAACTGAGTAAACACTGAACTAATTATAATGAGATGAACTAGACTGAGTTCACTGACTTCTGTGGACTGATGAAATGTTACTGAATTCTATTAATTGACTAAGTTCATGAGATTACTAAGTTTTCTTGAGTTATGTAACTGACTGAATTCTACTGAGTTCTAAAACTGATTGAGAATACTATCGATCCTGGCGTAACTGAGATTATCCTAAAACTGACACTGGCTCTACACACACAACTATATTATTGGGTACAAGTACCCTCAGGACTTGATAGCATGATACTGATAATACATGATACTTTTTGAACACATAACCATAGTCAATAATTCATAGCACAACCGTTGGGGATTTTCATGAAGTATTTGTATGTCATAAGCTTACACATAAATAGGAATACATAGAAACATGTCATAATTTTGTAAGTCTAAACTCATGAGAATTCCACCAAACTATTACAATGCATAACAATTACATGAAGGTCATTGTGAACATAAGGGTAAAGCATGGATTCATCAATTTGGTCGTAATTGAGTCATAAAGCATGATTATTATTCTTTTAGGCATTTTTACAGACACCTTGCATGCATAGCTTGAGGCTTAGGCATGAACATTAAAATAATACATCATGGCAACATTTTTCGCTTCAAATACAAGAATATCAACCACATGCTAACATAATTTCAGTATAGGTATTAAAGATTTTAACTTGGTAATCATACAACAACATAAAAATGGATATGATTAAATTCATAACATAGAATTTAAAATTTATATTTTTGAAAGGGTTTCTTGAGCTTCATGGTTGTAAGGAACCCATGAATGAACACTTTACATACCTTAGATGGATGTTTCTTGGAGATTAATGGTGGAATCTCCTAGATTAGAATCTTCAATTGAAAACCCTAGACTTGTTCTTGAGGAAATTTGAGAAAAATAACTATATTTTGGTGAAAACCTAGCTGAATCTCATGTTATAGGCTTATATAGGGGGTGGGAAATTAACCCTTTGCCCTTAAAGACATGGACATTTAATGACTAAAAACTGGGCATCAATGCAATTGGAAACGCACCGCATCAATGGCATCAACGTGATACCTGATGCGTCACACCATGATCGCACCAAGCCTCAGTTGATTTTACTGGAAGTCCCTACAACAATGTTAACCAACACGATAGGCAATGCGGTGTACTAAGATCAGGTTGGTCCACTATTTTGGGACACCAAACATGGTCGAAATAAGTTCCAAAAAATATAAAACTTATCCGGGAAAACCTATCGACCTCTCTGATCAAGAATCAACAAAAATATGGACTATTAATGGATATTAAGGTTACGAAATGAGATTGCCAACTTTTGAAGGTCAAAAATAAACTAAGTCTGGGAAATTAGCTAGAATTTTCTAAGTTTGAGGTGAACTAAGGTATCAAGACCCTTTTGGAATACTTTCCAAAAATAATAGATGAACTGGGTACCACTACTAAAACAATAGACAATGGGACACCGTATAATCTGGCCAACTCCTTGATATAGAGTTTGGCATAATCCTCGGTTGAATAAGAGGTATGAACTGGAATGAAATGAGCTGCTTTGGTCATCCTATCTATAATGGACCAAACTAAATTATGCTGATGACGAGTATGGAGTAAACCTATCACAAAGTCCATATTCACTTCTTCCCACTTTCAAGTGAGAATATTAAACTCTTGCATGGACCCACTAGGCTTCTGATGCTCTATCTTAACCTGCTGATATATAGATTACTTAGCCACAAACTCTGTAATATCTTTTTTCATACCACTCCACCAATAGGTCTCCCATAAGTTACGGTGTATCTTAGTGGCCCCTAGATGAATAAAGTATCATGCATCATGCGCTTCTTTAAGAATTCGTTGCCTCAATTCATCTTCACCTGGCACACACAGACGACCCTGACAACATAATACACTATCTCCCCCATGGTAGAAAACCTCAACCTTCTAATCTCTAACAGACTCTTTCCACTTGACTATACTGGAATCTTTATCTTGTTTTTCTTTCACCTTAGAAACTAGAGATGATTCTGAGCTATTTTGAACCAATATACTACCTTCTACAAAATCGACTAAGAGAACACCTAGTCAGGCAAGCTGATGGACTTCCTGAGTTAACTTATTCTTACTAGTCCCAACATGTGCAACACTACCCATAGACATTTTACTGAGAGCGTCGACCACTACATGGCCTTGCCCAAATAGTAAAAGACACTCATGTCGTAGTCTTTCAAAAGCTCTAACCACCTTCTTTGATGGAGGTTAAGATCCTTATGAGATAATATGTACTAAAGGCTTTTGAGATCTATGAAAACATCTACATGCACTCCATATAAGTAATGCCTTCAAATCTTTCAGGCAAAAACTATGGCAACTAACT